>NW_028249513.1:0-51505 GCF_964263255.1 Lissotriton vulgaris | reverse complement strand
AAATATCGAGTCCCTAAACTTAAACAGTAAAGTGCAAAAATATCGGGGGAAAAAATATAATTGTACAACATATTGATTTATATATATATATATATATATATATATATATATATATATATATATATATATATATATATTTACAGCGTTCTGTTAATGATCATTTTGGTTTTGAGGCGACATCCTCTCTTTGGCAAAATCGCAACACAAGTACAAATTATGAACGCGGCAGCAGAGAGAAAAAATGCACTTTGCAAGATATTTTCTTGTACTTTGAAATACATCTTAACAGTGTGCACTATGAAATATATCAGCAAATGAATGGGACATTGGCTATCATATAACGCTATTCAGCATAATCGAACTGAGTCAAGCTGCAAAATTGAACTAATGGTGCATTCTGGGGCTCGTAGTTTGGAAGCACGGGCCATGTGACCACTTGGATTTGACAAATGCACTCACCTGTGAACAAGGTGAGAACGCCGAAACGCGTAGGGAAGAAAGCAGTGCTCAAACTGCTGCCGGGTTGTTGATGAATAAAAGTCAACTTGCGGAGAAGACGAAGTTGGGCTCTGCGTCTCTTTTGTTGTTGTTGGAACAGAGTAACAGGATTTCCATTCCTGTCTTGGCAGAGCCCGCCCTGCAGGGTCGGGGGCCCTCAGTAAAGTGGAGTCTCTTTGTGCAATAGATATATATATATATATATATATATATATACAGCGTTCTGTTAATGATCATTTTGATGTTTTACCTAATGCAATAGCATGCAGTTATTTTAGCGCTGCATTTGTAGAACGTCACAGATCACTAATGGGAAGTCGTAATATGCTGGAATTGATATGCGCTGCAAAGTTGAATGTAATTTTGAGTAAACTAAAGCTTGGTTAATCGTGAACTGGTTATAGCATTTTAACACTATAAAAGAAGTTATCTGTTACTGAGACCACTTGTTTTGAATTGTATAAAACTTTATTTAAACATTACACAAAGATGGCGTCCATGATTTTGCACTAGGGTGGTATCAGCCCTCTTTCGATTATACTGAAATTTTGAATATATATGATGCTTTGTTACACTGTGTTTCCAGCGTGCTCAAGGTGCTTCTGCAGCAATAAATTGGATTTTCTTTGCAACACTTCAAGGTGTTCGTTTCTCTTTCTGTCAGCTCTGAAGAGTGTGGTTATATATATATATATATATATATATATATATATATATATATATATATATATATATATATATATATATATATTACCTACTGGCGGTCGCCAGTAGGTAGTAATAGTTAGGATCTACTTTCCATAGGAAATCCGCAACATTCTATTGGGAATAACTTTGGCGCCGGTGGACGAATCTTCGCGAATTTCTCAAAGTTCGTGGCCCGCTCCGCTCCGCTCCTTCCCTGAAAATGTGGGGGGGATTCGTCAAGCAGGGGCCGAGATAAAAGGGGGATCCCAAAACGTGTTTTCTCCATGTTAATTTCCATAGGGCGGTCGAACTCACTTTTGGCCCGAACGGCTGAATGGATTTCCACCAAACTTGGCAAAATTGTAGGGACTAGTAGCCCGATGTGCCTTTGCTATGTCTCAAGATATGTGCTTCAGTGGATTTTGAGTAATTTAGGTTAAAAAAAAGATATATATATCCATGGCAGCGACCCGGTACGCACACCGGGGAGCGCTCTGAGTGCGCCACGCGAGGAGCGCACGGAAAGCTGATTGGCTCTCCGGTGTCTGTAAACATTCGAAACAGTCCGGACCGGCCACCAGCTTGTGTCTCGGTAGGATAGAGACACAAGAGGTGGAAAAAAAAGGGGAAAATGACCATAAGGGGGCAGGGTTGTTCCCCCCTGACCCCCTAGGTTTGATGTGGGGGCTATAAAAGGGCCCCGCGGATCAAAATATATATATATATTTTTCGATTTGCGCGGGGGGAGCGCCCGGTACGCGCACTGGGGTGCGGACCGGGGAGCGGCCCATGGGGAAAGAAGAATGACAGAGTTTAAAAAAAATTTAGCCTTTTTTTATAAATTGGAGGTAGTTCTAAAAAGAACTGTTTTTTTTCTTCTTTTTGTTGTTTTATATTTTTTTATTGTTTTTTTGAACATTTTTTACTTTTTTTGGGTTTTCTGAACAGTTTTATATTTTTTTTGTATTTTTCATGGGGAGAAACGAAAAAACAGGGAATTGAAAATGGCTCAACTGGAGCCAAAAAAAAAAAGAAAAAATTAAGGTTTTTTGGGGCATTTGTGGTTGTCCCAGGCAAGGACTACGAGCTTTATGCTCAGTTCACCATAAGAGATGGTCTTCCCACAATGAATACAAGTAATTCGGAAATCCGCAAACCGTGGTTGAATGCAAGGGATTGTCTCCCTTGCCTCTGGTCCCGACGGAGTGGGTTACTTTCTTTTGGAGGTGGTGCTTGTAGATTGGGGAGGGTTACTGGCCAGTTCCCTCATCTCTGCAGCAGAATAGTTTATCGGATGCTTGCGCTGCATGTGTCTAATCATGGTGTTGTTTCCGAATGAATATTTTTTATTCGGGTTCCCCCTAGAAAGTTCCATGCCACAGATTAGACAAGTCACCTTGGCCGCATTGACTTTTTTCTTCCCCGCTGGGATAAAAAAAAACTCCCATACAATGTGTGGTCTTGGCTGGTATGGGGTATTGTTTTCTTCAAGCCATCTTCTCCTCCCCTCCTCCTCCTCCTCCTCCTCTTCCTCCTCTTCCTCCTCTTGTTGACCACCAATGTAATCTTGTGGTGGTCCTCTTGGTGGTTGTGGTGGTGGTGGTGGTGCAGATGCTCCAGCTGCTGCTGCTACTGAAGCCATTTTATAGTTCAAAAAGGTACAGAGAGGTTCAAACAGGTCTTCCTCAGTCAAAGGACAAAGCCAGAATAAGGAAAAAAGGTGGGGGTCTTTCATCTTTTGGAAAAGAAAAGGCCTGAACCAAGTGTTATTTTCAGGTCACAAGACCAGGGATTTCATCATTATGAAACCAAAAGTGTTCTGCACCAATAAAAAGTGTTATTTTCAGGTCACATGACTGAAGCGCTTACGCGACGCGCCCCTGGGCGCGCGGGGCGCGCCCCGGGTCGCGTCGCGTAAATGCGTCAGATGTTTACGTTGCGCAATCATATTCGCTCGATTGCTTATGGGTGCGCTTACGCCGTGCGTATCACGCGGACGCGGCTACGCGATACGTCACGATCATGTTTTCGTTCGCAACATTGGCGCTAACGGGGCGCTTCCCGGTTCGCGCACCGGGGCGCTTCAAAAGACTATGCTCTTCGGGGCGCTCACCGGGGCGCGCCCCGGGAGCGCTCCAGGGTCAAAAAATAAATAAATAAATAAAAATTGTTTTAAATACAAATAAAATATAGGATTCATTCATTTTAAAAAAATATTACATTTCATAGCTATAGACATTTACTATTAACAACATTTTGAAATTCAAAGAAAAAAACATAGGTTTGGGGCCTTATATATAGTTAGGAATTAGCATTTAGAAAACCTATGAAATTCACTGAAAAAACCATAGGTTTCACATCAGTTATAGTAAGGAATTAGCATTTAGAAAACCTATAAAATTCACTGAAAAAACCATAGGTTTCACATCCGTTATAGTTAGGAATTAGCATTTAAAAAACCTATTAAATTCACTGAAAAAACCATAGGTTTCACACCAGTTATAGTTAACTGGAAATTTTACTGACATAAAACCATTGAAATTCCACGATATAGTTAGTTGGACTCACTATAACTTGCGCGCCTGCAATGCACTCCTGAAGACGTCACATATTACATCACTCATGACATGGTCAGTGACATCACTCATGACATCCCTGATGACACCATCCTTGTGACAGAGTGACAGACCTCCTTTCAGTGTAATGTAACCCTTACAACACATATTCGAAAATAGAAATTAACATTTTCAAAAAAATGGAGATATCCATACCAGTTACAACAACCAATTCAGTAATTCCACCATCTATATACACATTCTCTCATTCACCAACAGTTCTATATAGTCACTCATACATACACTCACTCATCATATGTAGTGATACACCTATACATCCTGTTACACACCGACAGTTATCCAAAAGTTACTCACACACATACTCACACATGCAAATAAACTATTGAACATCCATTTATTTGCATATATAACTATACACACACTACCACCTTACTTCTAAGGAAACTTACACATACTTACTCTCTTGAACAATCACTTATAGAAACACATACTTATTTAAACAGGAACTCTTACAATCTCACTTATATACATCAATACTCACATATACTAGATTAAAACATGTTGTTACTGATAAAGACACTAGTGAGACAGTCATTCACTCACTAACACACACATATACACACTAATCCACCCATACAGTCCTGCACATATGCTGTCTTCAAAACACATACAAACAGTGAGTCAGTCATTGATGCATCTATGTGCTAAGTAATACCCCCACCAAACCATACAGACACTCATACTGATACTAAAAAAAATCTAATAACCCATATACACACACGTAGCTACTCACCAACCCATGCAGCCACTTATACACAAAGTGAAACACTAATACATATATTTAAATATTTAAACATTACTCACTAATATTTATTTTTCAGAAAGACACATATTCACTGGATGGTGTCATCAGTGATGTCATGAGTGATGTCACTGACCATGTCATGAGTGATGTAATATGTGACGTCATCAGCAGTGCATTGCAGGAGCGCAAGTTATAGTGAGTCCAACTAACTATAACGTGGAATTACAATGGTTTTATGTCAGTAAAATTTCCAGTTAACTATAACTGGTGTGAAACCTATGGTTTTTTCAGTGAATTTAATAGTTTTTTTAAATGCTAATTCCTAACTATAACGGATGTGAAACCTATGGTTTTTTCAGTGAATATATATATATATATATATATATATATATATATATATATATATATATATATATATTACCTACTGGCGATAGCCAGTAGGTATATATAGTTAGGATTTTTTTCCTATGGGATTTTTGAAAATTCTATGTCGAATAACTTTGGCTTATGAGGACAGAATTGGCTGAAATTTTCAGGAAAATGGAACATTTTGTTTCTGAGCAGCCCCTGAAAATTTGGGGGGTTTTCGTCAAGGGGGGGGCGAGAAAAAAGGGGGGTCCCAAACGTGTTTTTCCCATGCAATTTTCCATAGGGCGGTTGGCCTCACTTTTAGCCTGAACGGCTGAATGGATTTACACCAAACTTGGCAAAATTGTAGGGACTGGTAGCCCGATGTGCCTTTGCTATGTCTCAAGATATAGGCTCCAGTGGTTTTTACGAAAATTAACTTTGAAAAATATAAATTGGGCTACATTGGGCTATATATATGTTGGAGCCCAAATGTAGCCCAATGTAGCCCAATGTAGCCCAATGTAGCCCAAAGATGGCCACCAGAGACAAAAAACCAAATGTAGCCCAAATATCAGCCAGATGTAGCCCAACTATAGCCCAATGACAGATTGTCCCAGAGTGTTCTAAAGAACAACTAGAGTGCTAACAGTCCTACTTATTACAAAGGTATGGCACACCTGAAGCCATCTTGATTGGAATAAAGTGGTAACTCTTAAAACATTTAATTTAAAAAGGAACAAAATGAGGGGGTTCATTTTGCCATAGAAAGTTTGATTAGCGAATATATGACGAAATCCCGCATACCATCAGTCCGCAAAAAAAATCCTGCATGTACTATTAGGCCGCAAATTAAAATAACGAAAACTTTTAGAACGAATATGCCTTTAGCATACACTAAACAACTAAACTACCCTAAACCCTAAAACACTACCCCCAGCATGACCCTACACTACACAAACACTACAACACTACCCTAAACCCTAAAACACTACCCCCAGCATGACCCTACACGACACAAACACTACAACACTACCCTAAACCCTAAAACACTACCCCCAGCATGACCCTACACTACACAAACACTACAACACTACCCTAAACCCTAAAACACTACCCCCAGCATGACCCTACACTACGCAAACACTACAACACTACCCTAAACCCTAAAACACTACCCCCAGCATGACCCTACACTACGCAAACACTACAACACTACCCAAAACCCTAAAACACTACACCCCAGCATGACCCTACACTACGCAAACACTACAACACTACCCTAAACCCTAAAACACTACCCCCAGCATGACCCTACACTACGCAAACACTACAACACAACCCTAAACCCTAAAACACTACCCCCAGCATGACCCTACACTACGCAAACACTACAACACAACCCTAAACCCTAAAACACTACCCCCAGCATGACCCTACACTACGCAAACACTACAACACTAACCTAAATCCTAAAACACTACACCCCAGCATGACCCTACACTACGCAAACACTACAACACTACCCTAAACCCTAAAACACTACCCCCAGCATGATCCTACACTACGCAAACACTACAACACTACCCTAAACCCTAAAACACTACCCCCAGCATGACCCTACACTACGCAAACACTACAACACTACCCTAAACCCTAAAACACTACCCCCAGCATGACCCTACACTACGCAAACACTACAACACTACCCTAAACCCTAAAACACTACCCCCAGCATGACCCTACACTACGCAAACACTACAACACTACCCAAAACCCTAAAACACTACCCTCAGCATGACCCTACACTACGCAAACACTACAACACTACCCAAAACCCTAAAACACTACCCCCCAGCATGACCCTACACTACGCAAACACTACAACACTACCCAAAACCCTAAAACACTACACCCAGCATGACCCTACACTACGCAAACACTACAACACTACCCTAAACCCTAAAACACTACCCCCAGCATGACCCTACACTACGCAAACACTACAACACTACCCTAAACCCTAAAACACTACCCCCAGCATGACCCTACACTACGCAAACACTACAACACTACCCTAAACCCTAAAACACTACCCCCAGCATGACCCCACACTACGCAAACACTACAACACTACCCAAAACCCTAAAACACTACCCCCAGCATGACCCCACACTACGCAAACACTACAACACTACCCAAAACCCTAAAACACTACACCCCAGCATGACCCTACACTACGCAAACACTACAACACTACCCAAAACCCTAAAACACTACCCCCAGCATGACCCTACACTACGCAAACACTACAACACTACCCAAAACCCTAAAACACTACCCCCAGCATGACCCTACACTACGCAAACACTACAACACTACCCTAAACCCTAAAACACTACACCCCAGCATGACCCTACACTACGCAAACACTACAACACTACCCAAAACCCCAAAACACTACCCCCAGCATGACCCTACACTACGCAAACACTACAACACTACCCTAAACCCTAAAACACTACGCCCAGCATGACCCTACACTACGCAAACACTACAACACAACCCTAAACCCTAAAACACTACCCCCAGCATGACCCTACACTACGCAAACACTACAACACTACCCTAAACCCTAAAACACTACCCCCAGCATGACCCTACACTAAACAACCACCACAACTCTACACTACACTAACACAACACTACACTACACAACACTACACTACACTACACAATCACTAACCCACGAAAAAATTAACACAAACCCACTTACCTCTCTCGTCATCGTGGTTTTCACAACGCAAATGCATTTACCATACATGCCTTTAAAACGTAATTCTTTGTAAAGGCATGCGCGATAAATGCACATGCGTTTTGAAAAAATGCGGGATAATGGTATGCGAGCTCAATGACCTTGCGGGATAATGGTATGCGGACTGAAAGTCTGCGGGATAAAAAATGCGGGAAAATGGCTGCAAACCATGATTAGCAGCAGACTTCCCTGGTGAGCACTAGCTTTACTACAGTGATCTAATGAGCAACTAGAGTGCTAACATTCAGAATTTATGGCAAATGTGTGACACATCTGAATGCCTTCTTGATAGAACCAAAGTAAACAAGCATTGAAAATGCAATAGATCTCGCCCTCGTTTAAGTTAAAGCCATTCTGTTTGTAATGAGGTGGCTTTTTAGCTTTGCTTTTATTAGTGTTTTTAAAACTTTCATGTAAATAACATGCATATGTATGCATATATGTATATGTATGCATGCATTTATATTTATATAGATATGCAGATTACATATGTTTATATATGTATATTACCTACTGGCGATAGCCAGTGGGTATATATAGTTAGGATTTTTTCTCTATGGGATTTCTGAAAATTCTATGTCTAATAACTTTGGCGTTTGTGGACGGAATTGGCTGAAATTTTCAGGAAAATGGCACATTTTTTTTCTGAGCAGCCCCTGAAAATCTGGTGGGGTTTCGTCAAGGGGGGGCCGAGAACAAAGGGGGGTCCCAAAACGCGTTTTTCCCATTCATTTTTCCATAGGGCGGTTGGACTCACTTTTAGCTCGAACGGCTGAATAGATTTACATGAAACTTGGCAAAATTGTAGCTATGGTTTGCCCGACGTGCCTTTGCTATGTCTCAATATATGTGCTCCAGTGGATTTTGAGAAATTAACGTTTAAAAAAATATATATATCTGTGACAGCGCTCCGGTTAGCGCCCCGGTTCGCGTACCTGACGCGTAACGGAACTTCGCGAAGCGAATCTGATTGGCTCTCCGGTGTCTGTCAACATTCTAAACAAACCGGAGCGGCCGCCATCTTGTCTCTCGGTACGATCGAGAGACAAGATGTGGTGAAAAACTAAGGGGGAAATGAAGGAAAGGGGGCAAGGTAGACCACTCCTGACCCCCTAGGATTGATGAGGGGGATATTAAAGTGCCCCCGGGGCAAAAAAATTTGCGATTTTACGCCGTAGAGGCGCGTCCCGGTACGCGAACCGGGCAGCTCACCGGGCAGCTAACCGGGCAGCTAACCGGCAGCGTAGCTGTCAACATTGTAAACAGTCCGGAGCGGCCGCCATCTTGTCTCTCGGTAGGTTCGAGAGACAAGATGTGGTGAAAAAAGAAGGGGGAAATGAAGGAAAGGGGGCAAGGTAAACCCCTCCTGACCCCCTAGGATTTATGAGGGGGATATTAAAGTCCCCCGCGATTTTTCGCGGTAGAGGCGCTTCCCGGTACGCGAACCGGGCAGCTAACCGGCAGCGTAACGGGAGTCCGCCATCTTGTGTTTTTGGAGCGTCCGGTTCGCGTACCGGGTAGCGTCCCGGTAAGCGTAACAAGGGGAAAACCAAGAGAAACAGTAAAAAAAAAATTAAGGGAATAGATTTCCAGCAAACTTGGCAAAATTGTAGGGACTGTTTGTTTGATGTGCCTTTGCAAGGCCTCAAGATATGTGCACGTGTGGATTTTGTCTAATTAAGGTTAAAAAAAATATATATATCTGTAAGCGTGCTCCGGCACGCTTACGTTACGGGTTTTGTTTGCGCTGCAGAACCGATACGTCACGGTTATGCGACGCGTCATGAGGCGTCTCACGTGGCTACGTGATACGTCACGTAATAAAGAATATATTTTACAGCTATAGATATTAGCTTTTAAAAAACCAATGAAATTCACTGAAAAAAACATAGGTTATAGACCATATATAGTTAGGAATTTGCATTTACAAAACCTTGAAAATTCACTGAAAAAACCATAGGTTAGAGACCATATATAGTTAGCTGGACATTTTATTGACAAAAAACCAATGAAATTCCATATATAGTTAGTTGCACTAACTATATATCGCGCACCCGCAATCCACTGCTGATGATGTCACATATTACATCATTCATGACATGGTCAGTGACATCACTGATGACATCACTGATGACATCTCAAATGACATCACTGATGACATCACTGATGACATCTCAAATGACATCAGTGATGACATCATGACACACCAATACCAGTTACTACATACGCACTCACTGATTCCTACGTCTACACACACATTCACTCATTCACCCATACAATCACTCATACATACAGTCACTCATTATTACACTATCATATGCACTCATACACCTATGCAGACACTCACACACTGCCACTCATCCATGGAGTTACTCACACACCTAGTCAGTCCTGTAAAGAATTAATCACACTTCCATTTCCTCATCTATACAGTTAAACACAGAACACCATACTTCAGTGACATCACTGATGACATCACTGATGACATCTCAAATGACATCACTGATGACATCTCAAATGACATCACTGATGACATCATGACACACCAATACCAGTTACTACATACGCACTCACTGATTCCTACGTCTACACACACATTCACTCATTCACCCATACAATCACTCATACATACAGTCACTCATTATTACAACACTATCATATGCACTCATACACCTAGTCAGTCCTGTGAAGAATCAATCACACTTCGATTTCCTCATCTATACAGTTAAACACAGAACACCATACTTTTCACACATATACTAACACATACTTACTCTCTTATACAATCACTGATACAAGTACACATTGATATGCACAGAGTCACACACCTCCTAGCCAGCCACACACACACTCAGTCTTCCATACATCCACTCATTCTTCAATATGTAAAACATATTTAAACTTTACAAAAACACACAGACACTAGATGATGTCATCAGTGATGTCATTTGAGATGTCATCAGTGATGTCATCAGTGATGTCATTTGAGATGTCATCAGTGATGTCATCAGTGATGTCACTGACCATGTCATGAATGATGTAATATGTGACATCATCAGCAGTGGATTGCGGGTGCGCGATATATAGTTAGTGCAACTAACTATATATGGAATTTCATTGGTTTTTTGTCAATAAAATGTCCAGCTAACTATATATGGTCTCTAACCTATGGTTTTTTCAGTGAATATATATATATATATATATATATATATATATATATATATATATATATATATATATATATATATATATATATATATATATGTATATATATATATATATATATATATATGTATATATACTCGAACAGTCAGTCCTGAATTCCAGATAACTGGCGACCAGAGACTAGAGACCAAACGAATCCCAAAGTTGAGGCAAAAAAGATTTATTCAGACAAATTCAGCAGCACAGCGGATTGACGCGTTTCTGGCGGATGCCCTTGATCACAATAGAATATTACCCAAAATGCCTTGTTTTTCAATGCGTTTGTGCACACCATGTGATGAATAAACATAAACGAAATACTACATGGTAAGCCCCAATGCAGAAGCGGGTTATTTCAAATTGAATATTACCAGTTGACAAAGTCAAAAAGAAATTCAATATATATGCTGAATAAATTCTTAAACAGTTAGTAGTGTCCCTGCATAAATGCAAATATATATATGCAAAGAAGAAGGAGAGAACTCTGGGTAGTTCTCCAGTTTAGGTGGAAAGCAGCTCCTGTTAGAACACTCTCAACACCAGCGACACTCTAGATCTGCTCACCTCAAATGTCTGTTTTTCTATCAAAGTTTTTAAGCATAGGCTTAGCACTGTGCCATCCACGCAGAGATAGAAAAGGACAAAGTCTTTTACCATTTCAACAGCAAAGTCTTTAAGCATAGGACTAACACAGTGCTGTCCTTGCCGAGCTGTAAAATGACAAGCCATTTATCACTCCAGGCACAGTATTACAGCTTTGAATTGGTAAAATACCAACTCAAGCCAGCCTGAAATGAGTAAAAGCAATCCCTGACACAGTGTTTCGCTCTAATTAGAGCTCTTCAGAGAGGTATAGCTTTGTCCAGACACAAGGGAGCACCAATTATAAGTCAAAACAAAACCCTTTCAGGCATAGAGTGACGTATAAATTATGCAAAAAAGAAGGGGAGATCTCTGGGTGGTTCTCCAGTTTAAGTGGAAAGCAGCTTATGTTAGAGCACGCTAAACACCAGCGACACTCTAGATCTGCTCACCTAAAACTTCTTTTTTGCATAAATATGTATATATATATATATATATATATATATATATATATATATATATATATATATATATATATATATATATATATATATATATATATATACATACATATAATAAAATAACAAACATCAAATTATCAAATGTATAAAATAATAACAATTAATTAAAAAATAGGTTTAATATACATTTTTACAAATATTACAAATAAACATAATTAAAAAAGTTAAACACACACGTAATAATTATTATTATATTTGAAACATATAATAAACTATTTATTTTAATGTATTTTATCATTTTAAAATCATATAAAGATTTACACATAAATATATATATATATATATATATATATATATATATATATATATATATATATTACCTACTGGCGGTCGCCAGTAGGTAGTTATAGTTAGGATTTTTTTCAATGTTAATTCTCAAAATTCTATTTGGAATAACTTTGGCGCCGGTTGACGAATCTGCCTGAAAATTTCCTCAAAATGGCCTCGCGGCGCATCGGTCCTTCTCTGAAAGTTTGGGGGGGATATGTCAAGCGGGGGCCGAGATAAAAGGGGGGTCCCAAAACGCGTTTTCCCCATGTTAATTTCCATAGGGCGGTCGATTTCACTTTGAGCCCCAACGGTTGAATGGATTTACACCAAACTTGGCAAAATTGTAGGGACTGGTAGCCCGATGTGCCTTTGCTATGTCTCAAGATATGTGCTCCAGTGGATTTTGAGTAATTTAGGTTCAAAAAAATATATATATCTATAGCCGAGCCCCGGTACGCGCACCGGGGAGCGCCCCGCGCGCGACACGCGGATGCGCACGGAAAGCTGATTGGCTCTCGGGTGTCTGTAAACATTCGAAACAGTCCGGAGCGGCCGCCATCTTGTGTCTCGGTAAAATCGAGACACAAGAGGTGGCTAAACAATGACCATAAGGCGACAGGGATAGACCCCCTTTGACCCCCTAGGTTTGATGTGGGGGCTCAAAAAGGGCCCCGCGGGGCATTTAAAATATATATTTTTTTCGTTTTGTGCGGGGGGAGCGCTCGGTGCGCTCCCCGGTGCGCGTACCGGGGAGCGTACTATGAGGAAACAAGAATGACAGAGTTTTTTAAAAAGGAAGCCTTTTTTTAGAAATTGGAGGTAGTTCTAAAAAGAACTTCTTTTTTTCTTCTTTTTGTTGTTTTATATTTTTTGTGTTTTTTGAACATTATGTACTTTTTTTGGCTTTTCAAAACAGTTTTATATTTTTTTTGTATTTTTTTAGGGGGAGAAACAAAAAAAAAGGGAATTGAAACTGGCTCAACTGGAGCAAAAAAACAAAAAACCCCAAAAATGACTTCTTTTTGGGGCACTTGTGATTATCACCTGCAAGGACGATGAGCTTTATGCTTTTTTCACCATAGGCGATAAGCTTGCCACATGCAGAACAAGTGATTTTAAAATCAGCAAATCTTGGCTGAATACAAGGCATCATCTCTGATGTTTCTGGTCCCGATGAAGTGGGTTCGTTTCTTTGGGAGGTGGTCCTTGAAGAATGGGGAAGGTTACTGGCCAGTTCCCTGAACTCTGCACGTGAATAGTTGTTTGGGTGCTTTCTGGTCATATGACAAATCATGGTATAGTTACCAAATGAATATTTTTTGTTTGGGTTGCCCCTTGAGAGTTCTTCATTGCAGATTAGGCAAGTTACCTTGGCTGCATTCACTTTTTTCTTCCCCTCTGGGATTGAAAAAAACTCCCATACAATGTGTGGCTTGGGCTTGTATGGGGTATTTTCTTCAGGCAGCCATCTTCTCCTCCCCTCCTCCTCTTCCTCTTCCTCCTCATCCTCTTCTTGACCACCAATATAATCTGGAGCTGGTCCTGTTGGTGGTGGTGGTGGGGCAGATGCACCAGCTGCTGCTGCTACTGAAGCCATTATTATGATCCAAAAGGTACAGAGATGTACAAACAAGTCTTCCTCAGTCAAAGGACATAGTCAGAATAAGGAAAAAAGGTGGGGTCTTTCATCATTTGGAAAAAAAACCTGTCCTGAACCAATGAGAAGTGTTATTTTCAGGTCACAAGACCAGGGGCTTCATCATTATGAAACCAAAACTGTTATGAACCAATGAAAAGTGTTATTTATAGGTCACATGCCCCGGGTCGCGTAGCGTAAGCGCGTCGGATGTTTACGTTGCGCGATCGTATTCGCTCAAGTACTTCCGGGTGCGCTTATGCCGTGCGTATCACGCGGACGCGGCTACGCGATACGTCACGAACATGTTTTCGTTCGCGACATTCGCGCTAACGGGACGCTCCCTGGTTCGCGCACCGGGGCGCTTCATATAATTACGCTTTCCGGGACGCTCCCCGGGGCGCGCACCGGGAGCGCTCCCCCCCCCCCTCAAAAAAAATAAATAAATAAAAAAAAAAAAAATGGGAAAAAATGTATGGACTGGTAGCCCTATTCTTAAGTGGTTTTTACGAAAATTAACTTTGAAAAAATATATATTGGGATACATTGGGCTATATATATGTTAGAGCCCAAATGTAGCCCAATGTAGCCCAATATAGCCCAATGTAGCCCAAAGATGGCCACCAGAGACAAAAAGAAAAATTGCCCAAATATCAGCCAGATGTAGCACAACTGTAGCCCAATGACAGAATGTACCAGAGTGTTCTAAACAACTAGAGCGCTAACAGTCTTACTTATAAAGTGAGACTTATAGTTAGGAATTAGCATTAAAAAAACCTTTGAAATTCACTGAAAAAAACATAGGTTTCACACCAGTTATAGTTAGGAATTAGCATTTTAAAAACCTATTAAATTCACTAAAAAAACCATAGGTTTCACATCAGTTATAGTTACCTGGAAATTTTACTGTCATAAAACCATTGAAATTCCACGTTATAGTTAGTTGGACTCACTATAACTTGCGCGTGTAATGCACTGCTGATGACGTCACATATTACATCACTCATGACATGGTCAGTGACATCACTCATGACATCACTCATGACATCATCCTTGTGAATGTGTGTCTTTCTGAAAAATAAATAAATAAGAATAAATGTTTAAATAAGTGTGTAATTGTTTAAAAAAAAAAATGATTGGTTAATATGTATCAGTGTTTCACTTTGTTTATAAATGGCTGCATGGATTGGTGAGTAGCTACATGTGTGTGTATATGGGATATTATTTGTTTTTTTTAGTATCAGCACAAAAATATTAAGTCAATCCATTGAGGGAGCATTGCCGCTGGGGCTAAGGTGTTTGTTGCTTATGCTTGGAGCTTTTCTGCAGCAGCATATCTTTTTCAGCAGAAAGTTGGCGAGAGGAATCCGAGATATGTTTTAATCTAGTATATGTGAATATTGATGTATATGAGTGATTATATGTGAGTGTGAGAGATTGAAAGACTTCTTGTTTAAATAAGTATGTGTTTCTATAAGTGATTGTTTAAGAGAGTAAGAATGTGTAAGTTTCCTTAGAAGTAAGGTGGTAGTGTGTGTATAGCTGTATATGCAAATAAATGGGTGTTCAATAGTTTATTTTCATGTGTGAGTATGTGTGTGAGTAACTTTTGGATGACTGTCGGTGTGTAACAGGATGTATAGATGTATCACTACATATGATTAGTGAGTATATGTATGAGTGACTATATAGAACTGTTGATGAATGAGTAAATGTGTATATAGATGGTGGAATTATTGAATTGGTTGTTGTAACTGGTATGGGTATCTCCATTTTTTAAAATGTTTTAATTTATATTTTTCTTTTTGTGTTTCATGGGTTACATTACAGTGAAAGGAGGTCTGTCACTCTGTCACAAGGATGATGTCATCAGTGATTTCATGAGTGATGTCACTGACCATGTCATGAGTGATGTAATATGTGACGTCATCAGCAGTGCATTACACGCGCAAGTTATAGTGAGTCCAACTAACTATAACGTGGAATTTCAATGGTTTTATGACAGTAAAATTTCCAGAAAACTATAACTGATGTGAAACCTATGGTTTTTTTAGTGAATATATATATATATATATACCAATAACATAAAATGTAATTTAAAAAATTCTGCTATAAATTAAAACATTAAACTATTTAAAAATTCTACTCCAGTCGGTGCAACAGTAGGGAAAGTGTTGGATAACAGAGGGGTAACAATTACTATTCCCACTCCAATAAGTGTAACAGTAGGGAAAGTGTTGGATATCAAAGGGGAAACAATTACTATTCCCACTCCAGTGAGTGCAACAGTAGGTAAAGTGTTGGATAGCGGAGGAATACAATTTACTATTCCCACTCCAATGAGTGCAACAGTAGGGAAAGTGTTGGATAGCGGTGGGTAAAAATGAGTATTCCCACTCCAGTGAGTGCAACAGTAGGGAAAGTGTTGGATAGTGGAGGAATACAATTTACTATTCCGACTCCAGTCAGTTCAACAGTAGAGAAAGTGTTCGATAGCAGAGGAGATAAAATGTACTATACCCACTCCAGTCAGTGCAACAGAAGGGAAAGTGTAGGATAGCGGAGGAATAAAGTGTACTATTCCCACTCCAGTCAGTGCAACAGTAGGGAAAGTGTTGGATAGCGGAAGGGTAAAAATTACTATTCTGACTCCAGTGAGTGCAACAGTAAGGAATGTTTTTGCGGGTGGCGGGCAAAAATGTACTTTTCCCACTACAATCAATGCAACAGTACAGAAAGTGTTAGATTGCAGAGGGGTAACAATTAATATTTCAACTCCAGCCAGTTCAAAATTAAAAACAAACAAAATTTTAACAACAAAAAAATAAAAAAAATATTTAAATAACCAAATGAGTAAAAAAATATAAATATGTTAAAAACATAAAGTACAAATATATTTAATATTAAAAAATTAAAAAATAGAAACTTCTTATAATGTTAAATACACATGACAAATACCTACAAATATTATATTATATAAAAAAGTAAATAATTTTCAAACAAATAAATATTTGTAACTAGAAAATATTTAGAAACAAAAATATTAATTATTACATCATTTTTTTATTGATTTCCTACCGTATAACAATTCACAACCCACATCTAAAAAATGTCTTTCCATAATTAACATAATTAATTACCAATTAAAGGAACATTATTAATTAAAAAACAAATTAAAAGTCCTAAAAATTAATTAACTTCCCACACTTTACTCCTATAATCCCCGTAACCCAAAACCTAAAATCAAACTGTCAAAAAAGCATTACACAATTTCAATTAAAAAACTAACAGTATTTAACAACTAATTATCAAGTAAGTAAAATGAGTGCACTCCTCACCTTTTATCCCTTTAAAAGTAAAAGTAAAAGCCACACAAAAAATAAACAATTACCCTAATTAAATACCAATTAATGAATTAATATTAGTAGTCAACTAATTATTAATTAGTTAAACATAAATTACTTCCCACCCTTTACCCCTGTAAACCCCACAACTAACACCTAAATTTAATTACACAATTTCAATATTTAATTTTCAATTAATTAATTAATATTAATTAACAACTTGGGGCCCCATTAGGATGGCAGGCGGACTTTGCCCGCCATCCCGACATAAAACGGGACCGTCCGCCATAAGGGCGGCGGTCCCTTGGGGGCCATTAGGATGCACCCACGACACTGAAGGGCGCTTTTTGCATTTTTAACATTGCGGCGGGCGTACTGAAAGCACCACCGGCGGCAATGCCAAAAATGCACATTGCGCACTGTGCGGTGCCTGCCACGTTGTACACTGAAGTGCAGGTGCACTCCACATCCCCCCGGAGTCCCTGGGGGCCTGCAACGGGCCCCCACAAGACATTCCCGCATGCCTGTTGCCACCACGGAAAAGCATGTTCCCGCCAACATCCTAATATAGATGACGGTGTCTGTTAGACACCGCCACCATATTAAACCCTTTCCCGCCCGGTCAACTCGTTGACCGGGCGGAATAGCGGTGGACGGTCTTTCCGTCTGCCGCGGGGGGAAATGGGTGGCGGGCGGGGTATAAACACCTCAACCAGCACCTAATATTAATCACACAATTTTAATATTTCATTTTCAATAAATTAATTAATATTATTAGCAACTAAATATTAATTAATTAAACATAAAGTACTTCCCACCCTTTACTCATATAAACCCCACAACCTGCACCTAAAATTAATTACACAATTTCGATAATTGAGTTTCAATCAATTAATTAATATCAATTAACAACTAATTATTAATTAATCAAAAATAAATTACTTCCCACCCATTACCCCTATAAACCACACATCCCACACCTAAAATTAATTACACAATTTCCATATTTAATTTTCCATTAATTAATTAATAAGAATTAAAAACACATTAATTAATTAAAAACAAATTACTTCCCACCCTTTACTCCTATAAACCCCACACACCTAAAAAAATTACACAACTACCACAATGAATTGCCAAATAATTAATTAATTAAATTAACAACTCATTAATAATTAATTATTCATAAATTACTTCCTGCAATTAACTCTAAAAAATCTCAATTAAATAAATATTAATAATTTTTTCAAAAGATAATAATGGCTTCTATATTTTTAAATAAAATTTTTGGTACCTTAAAATCAATATTCTTGACCGCGATATTCTTGCTGTCAATATTTCTGACTCAAGATATTTAAGACCTGATAATTCTGTAGTTCGACATTTCCAATTCAATATTTTGTCTGCACCCCATGCAAGTGTGGCAGATAACAGCTCCTCATCTTCATCATATCTGATATAGCCCATCTTGCCAACACCTATTCCCCCGTTGTCTCACAGTCTGGGAGCAATACACAAAGACCAAGTTCAGGCTACACCTAATCTTGTGAATCAGGATACAGGCTGTAGCCATCAAAATGGTTGGGACAAGAAAATGCAGATTTTCCATAAACAATTGTTTTCAATTACAATGTCTTAGACACCAAACTCATTTGTCACTTATTAACTGTAAATCAGTTAACCCAATGTTATCATATGGGTGAATCAGGCCGTTCCATGGTGAAACATGAATTTAGGAGTTTTTCACTACTAGGAAAGGCAGAAGTAAAGTGTACAAGTCGAACTTTTTAAATACACTGTATTGGTTGTTTAGGGCGTACCATAGGGGTGACTTGTATGCATTAAAAAGGAAGGTGTAGGTTTATTTTGCCAGGTCAAAATAGCACTTCAAACTGCACACACAAGATGCAATGGTAGGCCTGAGACAGGTTTAAAAGACTACTTAAGTGGGTGGCCCTATATTAGCATGTAATTTACAGTCTTTAGGGACGCTTTATGAGGGACTTACAAGCAAATGATATGTGCCTATTGGGTGTCATCTAATTTCACTATATTTGAGGGAAAGAGCGCAAGCACTATGGTATTGGTACTGGTTGGCAGTGGTAATGTGCACAAAGTCCTAAGGCCAACAAAAATTAGATCAGCAAAAATGGAGAGTAAGGTGAAAAGTTTGGGGGAGGACCAACCCAAGGCTGACAGGTCTAACACCATTCTTGCTCAAAAGCTATCCTGACCATAATGCAGGTGCCCTTGCACTACGGTGCAGCTGTGCCTGCGTTGGTGCTAGCCTGCCCAAAGTGTGCCAATACAGGGAGAGAGCAAACTGCATTACAGTGCTAACCAGGCCCCTGTGCATGTGTGTTGACCCATAAAACATGCTGAATTTGGCCACACTCCTCCATATTTAACTTAACTATAAGTCCCTATTATATGGTATAAAAGTGTATGCAGGGCCTGTACGTTAAATGTCACTAGTGCAAATCACGTCTCGGAGGCCTGCCTCTGCAGCCTGGCTATGGAGTTTCAAAACTGCCAGTTCAATCTGGCAAAATAACCTTTTTGCCTGGTCTAAACCTTCCTTTTTGATAGTTATAAGTCACCCCTAAGGTATGCCTGAAATCCCTACAGAGCCGGTTGGATGATATTTTAAAAGCGGGACACGTATATTCTATGTTTTAAATGCCCTGGCAGTGAAAAAACAAACAAAGTTTTGTTTCACTGTAACAAAGCTGACTCTCTATTGGAAAGCACTGGCTAACGTTATAACACTTTATAACACTTAACCTCAGTTTATGTGTAGATAGAAAAATAATTCAAGTACTCATTGTAATAGTAATTTCAAATCCAACTTAATGGTCTTGTCAAGGTTTATGTTGCTAGTTTAAATATGTCTGTTTTACCTAGCTGTGATTTACCTGCCTCGGTCAAATGTGCCTTTCTGCCAGTGTTTCACTGTCACCCAGAACTATCACCCAAAAGCTTAGTAACTCCTTGATAGGCGTTAAGTGGCACACAGAGATGATGCAAAGGGGGGGGGTTGACCTTCCTTTACAGGATGGCTATCTGGGCTGTGCTCAGGATTTTAATTAACTTCAAAGGATGTCTACGGTGTCACAGACAAATGTAACTCACTCCTGGGCCTGCCCCCTCTATTTTCCTATTAGCCAGCTAGGCACCAAACCCACTGGGAGCGAAGCTGCCCCTTAACTAGTTTTGAATAATTACAAGAGAGAGTTTGGCCGTTTTCATTGAAATCCCTCTTAGTTCCCACAGGGAGGTCTATATAAGGGAATAAAGGTTCGGCCATCTTGGTTTGAGCTGGAGAAGGGCACTTTGGGATAGTTAACAGTAGAACACAGAGGAAGTGCTTCAAAAGTTTTACTACTGGTAGCTTTTACTCCATTGTTGAGGGAGTGGCCAGAAGTTTTATCTGCATACAGACTGGCATTGGCCATAAACAGGGCTCCCCCAGAACCCTGTTCAGAACACCTTGGGACTTGTGGAAGACAAAAGAAAGACTGCCGCTGCTGTTGCAATGTGTGAGGTAAACCTTAGGGGCTGGACCCACTTGTATCCAAGGCTGGAAAATTGTATCAATTGGGTCAATTGGCTTACCTAAAGTTAATATACATGGACCCAAAAGCTACAGAAAGACCACTTTCCTAAAGGGCATAGCTGACCAATTCGAATTGGATCAAACCTGGACCCAGCTGGTGACTTCTATTAGATGGAGTTCTGAGCTGTCACTAAGATCCTGGGGCCATTAGGTAAGAGTCACAGTGTACTCCACCTTCCTAACCCCAAAGGCTGGGATTTAAAGAAACTTTTTCAGGTATTTTTGCCTGTACAACTGATCGATGACTAGCACAAAAATATTAAGTCAATCCATTGAGGGAGCATTGCCGCTGGGGCTAAGGTGTTTGTTGCTTATGCTTGGAGCTTTTCTGCAGCAGCATATCTTTTTCAGCAGAAAGTTGGCGAGAGGAATCCGAGCTACAGGTCCGAAAATAAAAATCTTCATCCGGATAAGGTGCCAAATGTATCTGGCTAGTGAGGGATGCTCCTTGAATTCTTTATGCCTAACACTATGAACTTTTGCACCAAAATTCAACAGCTTCACTGGTCCTTCGTCTAGCTACTATCAAGCCTCATGGAAACCATCTCAACAAGACCTGGGCATTCAATTCTGCAGAGTTTGCACAATTTGGCAACTCAACCTTCTGCAGAGAATCCAGAGTTACCGATAAACTCCACAATCTACAATGTTTTTTTTTCCATTAGCATACTTGTCACATCATTTTGTGCATTTGTGGAGCACGACAACACTTGATGGACACTTGCGAGCGCCCACCATATTTGCTAGCTGCCCATGAGTGCCCGTGAGATTTTGCGTCCGCTAAAACAACTTTATACTGTCGCCAGCAACTTTATGGTGCTTGTTTTGTGCCATAGGCAAGCGCAAACAACTGCAGCTACAACCTAGAGAAGATTCTCTCGTGGAGAACAGCTGCAGCTGGCACAGGTAAGCACGGTGGGGAGGGGCACGGCGGGGGAAGGTCAACAGATGACGAAATAGGTATTATTTATGTATTTAATTATACCTATTCTGTTGTCTGTTGACTTATCCCATTCCCACCTTGCCCAGCCCCATACCCTGCCCCACCACGCTTACCTGTGCCGCCGGCCGCTGCTGCTGGAGAAGCAGTTAAATTTCCTCAAAAGTCAATTTGGAGTTGATAAACTTTCAAGTGGACCTTTCATTTTGTTTTTTGTGTTCTGGAGCCCTTTTTGTATTTTTCTTTTTTTTAAGAAGGAGGAAGTGCCCTAGAGACTCTAACTTCCTGTTCCTCTCCAGCACACTCCTCCCAGTGCTTTGCCTAGATCCAGGTCACTTTTGATTTGGATTTGGAGCTGGAAGGATTACTGTTTGTTTGCTGCACATATGCCATTGGATTTGAGGACTTTGTTTTTGTGATGCCACAAGTAAGTCCGAAAACTGTTGCATAAGGGTATTGTTTGTTTGAATGAGGGCATTTTGTGTAGCCAGCCAGTGTGGTTTTGCCACAGGCCTGCATGTGTTCTTTGTTGTGGCCATGCCTCCTTGCTGGTTATAGTTGTTTGACCACGTGGCTGGTGCCAATTTTGTGTAGCCAGCCAGTGTGCTCTTGCCATAGGCCTGCATGTGTTCTTTGTTGAGGACATACCTTCTGGCCATTTGTTCAGCCAACCTTTTCTTCAGTTTTCAAACCGTTTTAAATGTAGAGGCCTAAGCCTCTTTGTTTGTGCTCATTTGTATAACTTTTCCCTAATATCGGTTTAATGATATGCTCGAGGCCTAGTTGCTGCTCAATGCTCATAGTAAATATACTGTATGAACAGAGTTTTAAATTATTATATACATTGTTTACAGTTTTCACCTTCACCACTCCTTCTCATGGCAATCCCCTAGTCCATCATGAATTATATTATACATATTTTGATAAATTGTTTACATCAATTTTCGTATTTAATTGTTTTGAATAATGTAAACTTTTTTTTACATTTTCTTTTAATTTTGTTACAATTATTTTTTAGATGTTTCTTTTTTTATTTTGTCTTTACTTATTTTTTTCAAATGTTCTGTTTCGCATTTACCCTACATCCATTAACCCCCTGTCTGCCATAGGCACACAGCAACACATCAGCATTCCTTTTCTAAGGATAATTCCCTTGCCATGTGCACTTCGCTGAGTGTCCCATCCCAACTTGATGCACATAAACAAACAGTTACATCTGTATTTTGTTGCTATTTCTTATCCTTCCTGATTGTAAATGAAACTTTATGTTTGTGTTGTTTTACTTTTCAATTGATACATTCTATTGCAGTCAATTATTTATAACTTAATTAACCACACTAAATGATAATTGTTTGTACTACTAATTCAAAGTGCAACAATAGCATGTTTCACTAATGTTTTTCTTGTTGGTTTGCTTTTAGGTGCATCTGAGAAGAGACATCACCCACAATACTGCCAGACAGAAGGCTTGTGCATGTGACGCGTGACCACACAACACATGATGTCAGTACTCACATCTCTTCAGCTTGTGAAGCTAAGTGCCACTGCCAATTGACGTCTTCAAGGTGGCCCCAAAGAATGGTGCTGCAAAGAAAGTGATCAGTGATAAGAAGGAGATTACCACCACTGGTATGTTACCCCACACTGTTTCTGGGCAACGTTGTGTGCCTGCTGCACCGGCCTCCGGGGAGCAATCTGGGAGCAGCACTCCTGCATCAATGGCAATCTCATAACCTAGGCCCAAGCCCATGTCTGGCACAGAGGCAGCCACTCTAATCATGGCAACACAGAAAATCAGTAACATTGATTGGGTTATCTCTTTCTCAAAGTAGTACACAATCATTGCCGGAAACTCAGCTTAGTGGATGATAACAGATGTATCTAGCAATAGAAGTTCCTCCCGAAGGCGGAGCGCTTCAGAAGATTGAGCTTCATGATGACGAAGGAGAAGAAGCCCCCTTTCTGAAGAGTCTTCCAGATCTCCAGCAAGAAAAAGTAAGGGTACGCCACCATCTTCTTCTTCAAGCCTCCATCCGATGATAAAGACTCCACATGGATCCAGCCTCAGTCTGAGACATACCAGGAAAGGCAAGGTAAGCTCCCTGAAAGCCTTAAGGTTTTGGTTTACTGGAGGAGGATGAGAATGACCTAGTCATTATGGATGTTAGCCCAGCCCCAGAGGATATGACTTTACCCATCTCAACCTCTGCTTTGAGGGATGAGGCACAGATACCACCACTGTCAGCATCAGTATTTGCAAGGCCCGTGTGACCTGCATCCACAACCACTTCAGTTAAAGTAAGCACTGCAGAGAGACAAATTTCAAAATACCCACTTACAGCCACTTCTTCGGACATTGGCAGGGGCACCAGTGTCAGAAATTGGACCTCCCTAGTTTGGGACGTATCCGGGTTAGCAAGCATAAGGTGAACATTGCCATATGCTTCCTTTGCAATGCAAGTATAAGTTGAGGTAAGCTTGGTACAATCTATGGTACTGGAGGCCAAACAAGCCACATGAGAAAACACCACATAATCAATCTGAGATGCACCTTAGCCAAAAACCTGCATATGGTGTTGGTGAAGAGGGTGAAAGCAGGGAATCTGAATCTGTTCCAATCACAGTAGAAGGTGAAGAAGAGGGTGACATTTATGTTACACAAATCAGTTCTATCCTCAGGAGTGCAGCAGTATCACCCATATCAGCAATATCACAGTGGCACAAGATTCAGAGTCAGGTCAAGACATCAAGGCAAGAGCATATAGTGACTGCCCCACTGAGACGCAAATTGAGTCTACCACCTTCCTCTCTCAAGAAGTCACCTGTGTCAGTGGCAAAAAAATGAAAAATTGCAGACTACTGTACATGACATGTTTAGGCAGGATGGGCAGTACAAACAGAACCAACCAATGGCATGTTTTACCATGGTAAGCTGGCTAAAATGTCAGCATTGGACGTTGTCTCTTTTTCTTTTTGAGGAAGAAGTTGGTTTTCTAGAACTTGTGGCCACCATCTCCCTGAAATGGAATGTTCCCAGCCAGACCTATTTTGCCAGAGTTGCTGTTCCAGCACTACATCAAGATGTGCTGAAATTGGTTGGACACGTTTTGCAGCACAGTGCAGTTCACATAATCCACCTGATGACAGACATGTGGACCAGTAGCCAAGACACTGATTACATGTGTATCAATGCACACTGGATCCGTTTTGTGGGGGTTAGAGAAATGATATCTGCAGGTGTTGGCACTGCAATCAAATTTAATGGCACTCTGAAGCATGCACCAGTCGCCATGTTCACCATGGAGAAATCCCATACAAATCCAAACATCTTGAATGACTTTAACAACAAGGTCTTTGAATGGCTGTGACCCAGAGGGCTTAACTTGGATTTGCTACCACCGACAAAGGCAGTAATATAGTTAAGGCCATGTTACATGGTGGCTATTTCAGGGGCATGTGTTTGATGCACCAACATCACTGTACAGGACTTCTTCAAAATGCCAGTAACTTACTGTCCAGCAACTTACTGTCCACCTGCAAAAGAATCTGCAGTCATTTCAGCCATTCTTCTATAGCCAGGAAGCAGTTAAGGATCATTCAGCGTGACAATAGAGTGACAGTTAAAGCCCTCATATGGTAGGTAGCAACATGTTGAAACTCAACCTATGACATGTTACAACATCTGATTGAGCAGCACAGACCTATCAATGAATATGACATGAAACAGGGGATGCAATAATAAAAGGCATGACCTTTGAGTTAGACCAATGGGGCCTAGTCAAATTTCTGACAAAGATAATTCTTGCGTTTGAGGTTTTCACATGAATAGCCAGCAAGGAGGAAAATACGATGGGCCAAGCTATCACGTTGTTGCCTATGCTACAGGAACAGCTAAAAGAGGTGCATGAAATGTCCACAGATGTGGAGGAAAAAAAGATGTGCATGAGTTGGTGGAAAGTGTAATTCTTTGCTTGGCTGTTAATACAAGGCTGCACAGAGACATTATGTCACCCAAAATTATATTTGAGCCACTATTCTTGATCCACGGTATAAACAATTACTGGCCACTTTCCTTCCTTTCTCATACTGGGGTGCTTCAAACTAAAAGACATGGATTGCTGAGCAAGCCAGTGACCTAGAAAATCAATGGCTGGGAATTTGAGGCCTTACCTCGGCAGAAGGTCTGGGGTGCAACCTTTAATTCCATAGAGCCTGAGGGCAGTGCTGTTGGCTCACAGCAGCCAAAACCAACAACAAGAATACCAGAAACAGGAACAGGAGCATCAGCCTCAAAATCTGCTTTTGATTGGTTTCTAAAGGCAGTGCTTAAGTCCAGTGCAGAGGTGAAAAGAAAAGAGGTTGAGAAAGCTGGAGCACCAATGTCTATTGAGAGGATGTTCCAGGCCATTCTGGATGACCCAGTAGAGATCTATCTGGATCAAACCCAGTGGTGTATTTGTATGGGAAAAGGCACAAATTGCCATTGATCCGCAGACTGGTAGTAAAGTATCTGGCTTATCCGGTAGCCAGTGTGTCTACTGAGCGTGTGTTCAGGGCAGCCGGTGCAGTTGTCAACGTGAGATGGACCAGTCTCTCACCCCAAAAGGTGGAGAGATTAATCATGACAAAAATTCATCTGCACTTTATACCACCATATTTCATCATATATAAAGTGTTAAGGTTAGACTCAGGTCATGGTAGTATGCTAGCTGACTGACTTCTGGGTGAACCACCTGAGTTTGAGACAAACTCTACTTAAAAAGAAAAGGATATAGCTAGGGGAACATTATATTATTTTGTTTGTTTGTGTCTGACTGACTATTGCAGCCCCACCGTTCTAGATACATGTATGACTGCATTGGAGCTAGACCAGTATGCAAAGAAGAAGTCCCCCCATTACCTTCAAAGACAACGGAGAAGTAATGCCTGACTCCATCCTGTGCCTTTCCTTTTTTAAATCCTGAAGCAGGACTGCCCCAGATTATTTGATTTATAATACTGGTCAATTGGTGTTGCGTTAATCAAAGAGGATAGGCAATGTCCCACGATGCTTGAAATGGAACAGGTAAGTAATGCACCAATGAGTGATATGAGTGATTGTAAGTGTTGAGTTGATTCATGTGGTGGCAGACTGTGAGGGTGGATGATCGTGCTCAACTATAATTTGTAAACTTGATTGCGTTTGTGATGATTTACAATGTTGGTGGCCTACAGGGTGCTTTTTTTCCTGACGGTATATTTTTCCTTCCCCTATGACACTTAGCAAGATTTATTTGCCTGGTATACACTGCTTTGTCTTCTGGTTCACACTCCTCAAAGACCGTCCCATTCCATTTAGCAAACAAGTACAAATCTACACAAAAAAGTTACTCAATGTTTCTCCTGTTGTTCTCATCAACAACATTGCACCACAGGTCAATGTCCCTAATGTTTTATGAGAGTTGGATCGGAGTTGGACATATTTGTTATTCATAGTTAGGAGTATGATGAAAGGACTCAGGGCGGGGCTACCTCAACAACTGCCGGAAGCAGGGAGTTATCAACTTCAAGGAAACCAACATGTTGATGATGACTCTAAGAGGCCTTCTCAACTCTATGGATTGATGAGAGGTGTATTGATTTAGCAAATTAAATGCTACTGAGTCTGTGTAAATAAAATACTCTTGTTTACCAAGTGTTTAGCGTAATTGGTGTAGATGTGAAACATGTCCTTGAGAGTAGGCTGGGTGACACTTTTAGTGACTTTGGCACTGCAACTTGCTCCATGTTAGAATTATTTCCACTTGGTAAGCAAAGAAATGTTGAGGAGCAATTCAGGAAATTTTATTTTACAGTCAATGGGAAATGGCTTGCAATGATGAATAGAAATGTCCCTTCACCAACCATGGCTTTTGAAGTTAATGAAGCCTCACTGAGGTACTCTGCACTAGTTCCAGTCCCTTCTAAATGTTTTCTCCAAACTTTGAAAAGTACTGCTTCATTTTTGACTGCTTCATTAACTAAGGGTATTTGCACCCAATTCAAAGCATATGTTGCAGAACATGTCTTAGAGAATCACAATCTTCAGGTGCTCCAGTATTGGCATGGAAAGCAATGTCATTGGCCAGAGTTAGCAAATTGTGTACTGGCTATTTTGGCATTGCCCATCTAAAGTGCCAATGTTGACAGGGCCTTTTCACAGATAAATGTTCACATAGGAAGGTAAGAGTGAGTGAGCATGACCAAAGACTCACTAAAGAAGTATTGTATGGTGTACTACAATAGGTTTGATTAGTAAAAATGCATTTGGACCTCATATACCCTGCACACACGCTGTCTATACACATGCACTTTAGTGCAGAAAGTAAGCCATAATTAAAATAAAAACATTCCATAAACACTGGAAAAACACTGTTTCTGTTGTTTTTAATGGCTCAAAAATGTATAACCACTGATAACCACACTGTTTTTTTAAGGTATTGAAAACATTGAATAACCCTCACCAGAATTTACCAAACATAGAAAATGAAAACAGGGAAGCCTATATATATAATAACTTGGGTCTCTGGTGCTGATGGATGATTTGCAATGCATTTAAGTTAACTGTGTAATACTCATTACTTTGTTTCCTTCCACAACAGATTGAAGATGGTGTGCTGCGCACTGCCCAGATGAATATTGACTTTGTGTAGTCTTTCTCTTCGTCACACCTTTCCCCAAACCACCTTTCCCGTCCCATCATCAAACCCCAAACTCTCTTCCCCTTGGCTGTGTGATTTATTGAGGTGTGAATTCAATTACACCATAATTTGATCACACACTTGGTGGGGCAGATGCGGTGAAACAACCCCAACTCAGTGCAGGATCTTCCTTTACCTAAATAATACTCTACACTGGCCTCATTTCCCCATCCATGCATAAAAAGTGATCCACATTTTAGATATAGAAGAACATATTTTGTCAGCATCATCATTCAGGCATTAAGTTGCGTAAATGCTTAACTTTGTCTACTCTAGACTTTGAGTCCACTTAATGGCCTGATGATTTTGTAACTTCAGTTTTAATTAAAATACTAGCTTACCAACCCTGCGCAGTGCTTGTGTTCTGCTTGGAAAATCTATTGTTTTTAATATAAACTTTGAAGGGACTTACATCCACCCCCTTGATTTCCTGTCTTCTCATTGCTTCCTGTGTGTGCCATTCACCTTTCCTCCATTTCTATTGGCTGTAGCATATATTCCTGCATTTACCAATGCTTGTTCCTCATCTGCTTCTTTTATCAGTTTCCCGTCACTGAAATACTGTTAACATCCGGGTTGGTGAAACTGTATTTTAATAAAGTTTTGTCTTTTACTGTTGCAGCAGTTTTATATAGCAATTTATCAACCCAGAGAGATTAAGTGATGTGCATAGAATCACAGGATGTTGCATGCGCCGCCTAGACTTGAACCAGGATCCCCAGATCTCGAGTCAGTTATAGCCACTGCACCACATCCTCATGTCTCCTGTGTTATCTGTCAGGGAGCTCTTTCCTTTTCCTGGATGATGTTTGATCAAAACACCTCTATATTCACTACATAGGCAAAACTGATGCATTAAAAATGCGTGTTTGTTATATTATCATTATCAGATGTTCTTTGTTGTGTAGTATTCTGGTTTCAATTCTTTGTAAAGCTATGATAAAATAACCCTCTAACTCATTGTTTTTATTTCTTTTTAAATGCCTGAGATTAATAATCCTTCTGATTAATCCTACCGTTGAAGTTCACCTAGGGGGGACCTCACTTTAGATTCCTTCACTGTACCATGCTACTACTACTACCACAATAAGATGGCTCCTTGGGAAACACATTGTGTGGTAACAGCTCTTGCTTCCTCTCATCAGGTAAAAGAAAAATGGTGTGATGATAAAGGCAATGTAGGCAATGGCAACCCACCAATGGTCCATAAAGTTACAGACTGCAGAGACTAGAGCGCAGTAGGTCAAGGGTGCTGGATAACTAATTGTTTCAGCAGATTTTAAAAGCAGGCTTGCAAGGAGGCAGCAGTGCAAAGTAAAACACCCCAAAAAACATTTGAGGCATAAATAAAGTAAAATAAATGTTTATTTCCCTTTTTAACTATATAATGAAACCCACCCCTTCCACTTAAAACTGACCTACCCTCTCTCAAAATAAATCTCCTCATCCCCATCAATGTCCAAAATGTCCAACAAAAATTTTCAAATACAATTTCCAATCCCAACTCCTACAATCCCCACCATCTCCAGCCATGACAAGTCACACCCATCAAAGTAAAAAAGTTAAAAAAGGGGTGAAGAAGAGGGCACTAGATGGGGACCAGAATCTTTTTTAAAGTGCCTGTCCATCTGTGCCTGCCTTCAATAAGCTCCAAACTCAGGAGGTTGTAGAGCTGAAAAGTGGAGTCTGTCAGCAAGGAGGATGGGCAGCTTTGGTGGTGTTACGGTCCCCTGCCAGCGGACCTCAGCATCAGGATTTTTATAGGGAAGCTGGAGGCACTGGTGGCTAGCTGCGGCCCTGGGCAGTTGCCTCCTCCTCCTCCTCCTGGGTCATCAGCCTCTGATATTCAGCCTGTCTGGCCTCCAGCTTCGGCTGCTGTGGCTTGGCTGCTACATCCTGCCTTGAAGGATGACTAGCAGGAGCAGCTATATCAAGAAAGAAAAAAGACAGTTTGTAAACAGTAGTCCCAGTAAATCAGTCATTTAAAATTATATAGTGGCACAGTAGAAGTTTATTGCTGGTCCCCCAGGGTCACTCAATTTTGATGTGATTAGAGTCACAGAAATTACCCACACATGCCTCACATAAAATTAAATGGCAAATGCACTAACTGTCTGAAAGAAATTAAGGCAGAAGAAGATGCACACCTTTTGTTTAAAAAAAAACAGTTTTTTTTCTTTTGAAATATTTCCTAGTAAAAACTAAACAGGCGCTTTGTTTGGAAAAATATAAATAAATGACCTCTCATTAATGAGTCAGGCTTTATGAATAACCCCGGGCAAAGCACTACGCTACGCTTGCGTAGTTTGCACTACTTCGCACTACGTGAACTGCACATAGCACCTTGCAAACACGCCTAGCGTAGTGTAGTGTAGCGTAGTGCAGCGGTCATTTTTTGCTTACCTGCAGTCCTCAACGTCAAGTTGGCAACCGTGAGCAAGCAAAATGACATCCCGGCGAGACTTTTTCCTCGTTCGCGATCACAATAAACTGTGATGCGCAATGTTGCTAGCAGAACATTTAATAATTCTGAAGACATTGAGAGCCTAATTTGTGGCATTTTGGCCAATGGCAGGGCTGCAAGGCCCCTTGTTGAGCTGCCCTACGCCAAAGTGAAAGGGCAGGAATGCATCACATTTAAGCAATACAGTGCATTCCTGTCCTTTCTTTCTGCACTGGTTCTATTTTTTGGTGCAAATGTGACTCCATTGCAGGCTGGGATGTATTTGTGCAGGAAGGGGCACCTTCCTTCACAAAACAATCCAACAAGGCGTTTTCCTGTTGCAGAAGATAGCACACATGGTCAGAGGAAAAAACGAGTAGAAATATACATATTTCTCCTCTTTACACCTCACCTTGGAAGGTGTAAGGATCTGACTATTCCACAGGTTTATATCATTGTTTAAATCTGAGGCAGCCTAAACTCCATGAGTATTGCTTAGGAAAGTGCACCACAACGCCCCTCATAATTTATGAAGCAACTCAAAAGACATGCAGGGTGTCTTTGCCTGGCTTCATAAATCTTCATGAAAATGCTTTGTCACGCATGTACCACTTTACATGGTGCAAAAGTGACAGGCTCTCGATTCTAGCAGGCACACTAGATAAATTATCATTGTGACTTTCTTTCTGGTAGGCACTTCATGCCCTGTTTAATTGGGGGTAAATAATAGGACAGTACTTGTGATGTGACACAATCAGTGAAACCATTGCATATCCTTGAATTTTGTTAAATCTCATACGTCGCAATAGTGCAAAAGTTGCTCCATATGAAACTGCAAACATAAATACAGTTTTCTGCACCCTAGAGAGTATACTTTGTGTTGCCATATTTTTGGTTAAAGCTAAAAATGCTGGATTTGAGTTAATTATCTCTCTCACCCTCAGATATTTGTTCACTATTTTTTTAACAAGCATATAATAAAATTTTTTAAATCTTTGTGAACTTGTGGAAAGAAATCGATCACCTCCCAACCAGTATCAAGTATGACAAAGATGACATTCTGTAAGCCGTAGAGTACACATGCATGGCTGTGTGAATGGAGTACCTGTCATGCATGTACAGAAAGTGTAAATCGAAGGAGTAAGCATGTTGTAGAATGGCTGCAAGTTTGAATGTGCAAGGATGCCTGTGTCATGAGTAGGTTGTTTTTCTGCAGAAAGGGGCACCTTTCTGTGCAAAAACAGTCAATTTAGATGATGTCCTCTTCCAATGCTGCTGTAAAATGCAGCACTCATTGAAAGAGGAAAAAAAAGTGGAGAAATGAAAATATTTCTCTTGGTTGCACCCCTGTACGCCACCCCTAGGGTGGTGTAGCATTGTGACGCAGTTCCAAATTCACGATTGTTCGAAAATCTGGAAATGCATTATTGGCCATGAGTGTTGCTTGGGAACACTCATAGCAACACCCATATCATGCACCTAATACGCAAAGTGTTGGCTGAAAAGGGATGATATTTACAGGCACAGGTAAAGCCATGCAGGGTGGCTTTACGTGTGCTTGTAAATATCACGCAGCATGTTGCGCTGCCGGTGTGTTACGCAATGTGACACACCGGAGGTGCAAGGGGCTTGTAAATCTGCCCCTTGGTGCGTAAGCAAAGGACTACGGGGCATATTACCAACAACTAGCGATATTTATAGCTAAGTAGGCTTAGCTGCAATTTTTTTATCGGCGTGCATCGCCGGATATTATCGCTGAGATACGTGCTATTAGCAACGTTTATCTAAAAAGCAATAATATTTCCGGCCATAGCAGCAAAATCCGTGAATATCGCTGAGAATACAGCAATATTCACTCATTATCGCTAACAGGGTCTTAGCCATTATATCAACCTCCCATTGGATATAATGGCTAAGAACTGGTCTGAGCAAGCGTTAGTTTTTGGAGATATTCGTGCTTAGCGCGAATATTTCCATCGCTACGCCTGCCTTGCTAATAGGCGATAGCGGCGTTAGCGACTGCTTTCAGTCGCTAACAGGTTGGGTACGCCCACTTTGCATGTCATTAGCGATAAACATCGCTGATATGCAAAGCGGGCCCCAAACCGCTCACTATCGCCAACAAGCTGTCGCTATCTGCTGTTAGCGACAGCTTGCTAAAAGGGTGATAGAATTATCGCTGCTTAGCAGCCGAAAACGGACGCTAAAGCGGCGATAATCACATATCGCCCGCCTTGGTAATATGCCCCTCCATTCCTGTTTAGGCAGCATGTGAGTGCCAACCATGGAAATGCCAAAACTGCATAATGATGTTTCTTTATGGTGCAGAATTGCTTCGGCAGGTCAAAACGGGACATAGCATATAATCATGCACTTTTTTCTAGAAAAAGCTACCAATCTGTGTTTGTGCATGTGGGTTGTGTGTGTGGGAGAGAAAGAAAGAGAGAGAGAGTGACAGAGATCAAGTTATATTTTATGTGCATAGATACATGATCCATCTGAATTACAGGATCCCTTCAACAGGCAACAAGATCCTAGGTTCACATTCTAAATACCCCCTTGAATATATGCAAGGCACATATAGTCATGTCTGATGCCATGGGTGATACCTAGAGAATGTCAGTAAGGATCACGAATTGCACAGCCAAGCTGGTGGTTTGCCATTCCATTAGCTGGGTCTGCTTTCTCAGTGGACTAATGGATCCATTGCAGGGGCCTGTGTTTGACCTCATGGTCACAGGTTCAAATCCCTGCTGGTCCACTCAGCCTTTCATCCATCTGAGGTCGATAAAATGAGTAACATTGAGTTGGGTAACAGTAAACATCTGTTATTTAGCGCCAAGATACCTGTGGGTGAACATGCGCTTTATAAATACACGTCATTCTCAATGTGACTATACATTAGCAAAAACCTGCGCCCTATGTTATTGCGTGTAATCCTGCTCCAGAAATATACTATACATATCTCAAGTTGAACAACTTAGCCCTTCATTTCTGGGAGTATTTTGTACATGTATTAAAGTTTAATGAGTTTAGCGACTGACTGGTAATTATGATAATTCGTTATCAAATTAAGTGAAAATCAATTGTTGATGCTATTGTTGAGGCAACAGTAAACATAATATACTACTATGTGACAGCATCTGCTTTTCACTTGTCATGTCTCTATACTCTTCATACAAACTAGGGTGGCTATTATTTCCAAAATGAACCATGTGGGAAAAATGAGAATCAGACCCTTGCGCCCTATTCCTTTATGTTAAAAGTGCAATGTTTATCATTCCACTGGCAACAGCGGCCCGCATGGCTTGCAGGTAGGGGTCTGGCTCAAGAAGGGGGGTCAATAATAAAAAAATATATGAACCTACCCTTCCGCCGGCCTTGGTCGAGCTTCTACACTGCTCCTGCTCTCCTGCCTCCGACAGGAACAGGAAGCAGGCAGCCTCCCTCCCCTCCACTAAGCCAATCACAATGCTCCAGGGGATCATTGTGAATACTCGTGATGCTGCCAGCCAGGGGCTGTAGGGGATGGCATGTTCTCCAAGAAACCGGTCCCAGGATGCTTGTTTCCGGTCCAGGGAAGACATTGCTTGGCAGTTCGGGCTGGACTGTTCCCATAAGGCACAGGGGCAGACTGATTTGCATATGGCCATGTCTGAACTGGGGTGGCTGAGTGGGCTAAAGAATGGTGATGGATTAAACCCAGATCAGTTGACTGGGGGTGAGTGTTTGATTTGCTCAAACGCTCCATCCATCATCCCCTTTTGTATCGCTATGTTCTCCATGTAGGCTGCAATGAGGGCCGACCAAACAGTCTTTGTGCAATCAGGATTGGGCAAATCACTGCTGCCTTGCCCGGGGAACTCTGCCCACCCGCAATGGGCAAAGAAACATAAAATGGAAATAACCAAAGGTACCCACTGCGAGAAAGCAGTGGGGCGACGCTCCTCTGCCCTAGCAGTGGAGCCGCCCTGGCAACTGGAGGCAGATTTCAAATTGGATGATAACAGAAAATCATTTGCCTTTTTGCTAAAATTGATAGTTCTGCAGAAGAAGTTACCATTGGCAATTTTCTCTACCTTATTTTGCTTATTGCGGGTGATTTTTTTACAGGCAGATTTTCCTACAGATGTAGCTCTGGTTTTCGACTGGCCATATTGATAAGGTTTTTTCTCCATGAGTAGGCGTGGCTTACTACCTGAAATTTAGGCGAACATGAGGAGTACATCACGATTAAGCACAGAAAAATGTTTGGTAATCAGGTGGTCACATTTTTTGAAATATTACCATTCTCACTGTTTAGCGGATTTATTAAGTGAGCTAAAGAACGATGATGGATTTAACCCAGATCTGTGACTGGGGGTGAGTGTCTGTAAAGTTTCAGCGCTCTGTCCATCATCTCATTGTGTCTGCTTTGTGTTCCCTAAGTTGGCAGGGTATACCCAGATGTGGGTCCCTTGCTCACTTTGTCACTGGATTCAAGCTAGCCTGGCTGTTAGCCCGAAACCAGTCCCAGGATGCTTTGTTCTGGTCCATGGAAGACATGGCTTAGCAGTTTGGGCTGGACTGTTCCCATAAGGCACAAGGTCAAGAATGATTTGCATATAGTTGTGTCTGAACTGGGGTGGCGAAGTGAGCTAAAGAATGATGATGGATTCAGCCCATATCTGTGATTGAGGCTGAGTGTCTGAAAAGTTTCAGTGCTCCATCCATCATCTCCTTGTGTTAGCTGTTTTATTGCGCAGTGTATTTTGCCAAATATTTCTCCTCAATTTGTAAAATATTGATGCACTGATACATGTCAAAAGACTTGCTCAGTCTGGTGGCCTTTCTTCCCATGATAAGCAAGACATTTTTGTGGACACATATAATGAGTGAAAAAGGCACAGAACTTTAGAAAGACAAACAAAAGCACTGTTTCAAGAACAGTGCTAGGATCGCTCTTGCATTGAGCTTTTACTTAAACACAAAAATGTCTTTGCCCATTCTAAAATCCCAAAATAAAATCTCATTGAGATTGGAAAGTAATTAAAATATGGCTGTGTGATACAATTTACAGTCAATTCTGAATCCACTCAATTTTATTACACAAGAGCTCCATGTATGGTTGTTAGAGAATGTTTTCTGACACATCAATAGGCAGACAAGTAGTGAACGATTTTAAGGGGAATATTCCACTAACCTCAAAGAGAGGCAGACATGACAGTCTGGCATCAAAGACATTGTCAGCGTAATATGCAGGAAAGGAAAATTCACCTTATGTGGAGTGTGTGGCTCACTGGTTAGAGGCGGCAGACCCGTAAGCAGAGGACGGCCCGGGACCAGGGTTCGATTCCCGACGCAGCAGGGTCGTGGACCAGGGTCAGCGGGCTCGATAATTCTCGCCTCGGTGCCTACTCCAGTCAGGGACCACACTCGGCAACTCTGGGCATTAGCTTGCCTCATCTTCACAACGGCCCCCCCAGACTGCCGGGGATGCTTGGTCGCACCTTAGAGATACCCATTAGGGACCATCTCTCAGGGTGAGCCAGGACGGGTTCCCCAGCGGTCGAAGCGCGGAGATACTCCTCCAGGAGTCGATTCTAGTGCTACATAAACCCACAATTAAATTAAATTAAATGTAGACAAAGGACATTATCAAATTCACACTAAAGGCATTTAAGCTAAGGACTTTTCTAATATTTCTCTGAAAAAGCAACATAAAGGACAATGAGTGTCATTTTTTCACAATAAATGAAATATCCTCCCAATGCATTCGATACCAGTGTCATATCATAGGTCATACATGTCATGTAGACATTATTTGGAATTAAAATTAAAAGGGCAAAAGCATATATGTTAGACCTGGCTTTTTCAGCGGGTTTACCGCCAGACTTTTTTCTTTTTGGCCTTCTGTTTCTGTTGGTTTTATGCCTCTGGGAACTTTACCACTACTGATCAGTGTTAAAGGGCACACGCTCTCCCTGTAAATCGTGTTTATGGATTGTCGTTTCCATGATTGGCTTATTTGATTTGCTACTAAGTTCCTAGTACAGTGCACCTTGTGTGCCTAGGGAGTGCAAATCAAATGCTGGTAGTGGGCCTGCAGCATTGATTGTGCCACCCGCACACACAGCCTTTCAAAGGGTTCTCAGACCTGCCACTGCAGTGTCTGCATGCAGTTTTTACTGCCGTGTTGACTTGACAAGTGAACTCACTTGCCAGATGCTAACATTCCCTTTTCTTATATGTTAGACACCCCTAAGGTAGGCCCAAGGTACCCAAGTGGGCAGAGTGCAGTGTATGTAAAAGATAGCACATGGACTGATGTATGTGACATGTCCTGACAGTGAAATGCACTGCCTTTTGTTTTTCCCGATTGAAAGGCTATCTGTCCCATAGGATAGAATGGGAGTTTATTAATAACATAATAAATGTATACATTCCCGTTTGGACAAGATAGAAAGTTAGAGTTTAGTATACCTGAACTCAGAATATAGAAATGCATATTTTAGTAAAGATTATTTTTATATTGTGTATTTGAAAATACCACTTTTATAAAGTGGCTATTTTCTTCCAAAGTCTTCCTGGGTGCCTCTGCTGGTTTGTGGATTGACTGTCTGGCTTTGAATTAGCAGGGGCTGTGGACGTGCATTCTCTCAGAAAGTCACAGAGGGGGTTGAGGTGTGTCCTGCCTTTCCTGGATGAGTTTGGGCTGGCTGAACGGACCTGGGCTGAATTTAGAGTAGGGGAGGAGATTTCCTTTCACCTGAAAAGGCCTTGTCTGCCTTCCACAATTCCGTCTTCACCTCCTGCCGGGAAGAAGGACCAGAGAAGACAGAACTGGTTTTGTGTAAGCACAGAGCCTCTCTCACACAAGGGAACAAAAAGAAATGGAATATAAATATTGGAGCCCAAATCCCAGAACTTTATATTACTTCTGGACTCAATAGGAACCTGTGCCAAGGAGAAATGCTAGGAAAGCTGAAGGAGAAGCACTGCCCTTTTGCTGTGTGCTGTCTGGCTGAGGCCTGCAGTGGCTATTTCTGCCAAGCAGAGGGCAAATATGTTGCTGTGTGCCGTGTATCCCGCTTGAAGAAGATCCCAAAGGGTTTGATGTAGAGTTTGCTTCCTGTTCTGAAGTCTCGGGGACACAAAGACTTCACCACCAGCTCCCCTGAACTCTCTTGCTAGGAGTTCTGACCTGCCAAGAGGTGCAGGTGCCTGTGTTGGGCCTCTGGAGGTTTACTGCGGTTGGGAAAAGAGAAGCAAATTAAGAAGCGTGATGCACCCATTTCCGACGTGTAGCTGCTGTGTGGGAAGAACTTCCACGCATTGCCATTGTGCCACTGAAGAGACGACACATCGCATGCCCGCGGCTGGAGAAATCGCTAGACGCCGAATCCCGTGCACTTATCTCTAAAGTCTAAGATCATCCGCACCAATTCTGACACAGGTCCTGCTGTGCAGTTGCAAGAACTAACGCATCTTGGGATGGGACCACATTTGGGGAGACCAATGCAGTGCCATTGCCGCTGCATCGAGAACCAATGCATCCCCGATCCCCGCACATCGTACTGGGGCACCAAGTTTACATCAACGCCGGGGCCGCAGTATGAAACTTACGCATCACTTCCCTACACATTAAGAAAATGATGCATCACCTCTCCTTCAGTAAGGGACCAATACTTTACCTCCCCTGCTAGGCAGTAAGGAACCAACGCATTACCCCCCTGGAGTTAGGAATCAACGCATTACCTTCCCTGGGCATTAGGAACAGACGCATCAACCTCCCTGTAGCTGTTTTTGTTTATGATTTTGATGCATCCAAGGTACTTTGTGTTGAAAGTGTTGCATCTATAGGTTGCTATGGACAGAACTGTTTTTACCTTCTAAAAGTCATATTTGGATTATTGTATTGCGGATCTTGGTTGTTTTGGGCTTTTTTGGTTTAGATAAAGATTACTTATTTTCTAAACTGGTATGGTGTCCATTTGTAGTGTTTCACTGTATTACTGTGTGTGTGCACAAATGCTTTACACACTGCCTCTGAGGTAAGTTTGTCTGCTCATGCCAAGCTACCAAGGAGGTGAGCAGGGGTTATTTTAGAAGTGTATCCCCCTTACCCTGAATAGGAAGAAGGGTACATACTTGTAGAAAGGTGCAAACCATTGGCAACTAGAGACCCCGATTTCTAGCAATATATATATATTTAAAGGGATGGCATCTTAATCTCATAAATGTTTGATTAAGTCTACAAAAGAGCATACGCATAGCAAAGATCCCATTGACTCTTATGCATGCCTTAAAAGTGGGTACTTTGCCCAAACTTTGGGCAATAATAGTAGCATTTATTAGAGTTCAATGGGCCCCCAGGGGTCTGGGGTCTGGTACCACAACACATGCAACACCAATGATAGCTACCCCCCAGCAAAAGAGCTGGAGAGGAGAATAATTTTCAAGGTTGAGGAAAACGGAGAGGACTGAGGGGCATATTTAGGAGAAAATGTAGGAGTGTAGGGCTGCGCCAAATTTGGCAGTGTTTTGCTCTGACATTTTCAAAACTCAGTGATGCACTGTATTCACAAGAATACAGCACACCCCTGTATTTTATAAATGTAGCTGCCTTACGCCAACACAGGCAACCTTGGATCATAATGAAAGGGTGCCTGCATTGCAGGGAATTATAGTTTATGTGTAGCAAGTTGTCCCTTCCAGCATGTAAACAATCACTAAGAGTGATGTGTTACTTCTATATGTGCTGCAGAATACAGCACACATAGACGTAGCACATTGTAATTATTTAATGATTGTTTATGTTCAGGAAAGGACATCTTCATGCACATTAACAATAATTAATGGCATTTTGCTCTTTCCACATGTGTACCAGAATGCAGGACACATAGTGTTAGACTTGTCATCCTTGGCGTGGTTTCCACTGACTTTGCCCTTACCACCTGCATTTTTGACTGTGTGCTGAATTTCGTTTTTGCTGGCTTAGAAGCATTGGGCACTTTGTCACTGCTGCTCAGTGTGAAAGTGAAATTCTCCTGTATATATTGTAATTATGATTGGTTATCCCTGATTGGCATTTTTGATATTTGCCTTACTGGTAAGTCCCTAGTAAAGTGCACTATGGGTAAATCAAATCAGTGTAAATCAATGTAAATCAATGTAATCAATCAATCAATGTAATCAATCAATGTAAATCAAATGCTACTAGTGGGCCTGTAGCGCAGATTGTACCACCCACACCAGAAGCCTTTCAAATGGGTCTCAAGCCTGCCACTACAGTGTCTGCGTACATAGTTTTTACCTGTCATTTCACCCTAACATTGCCTTTTCTTACAGATAAGTCACCTCTGAGTATTTCAGTTTTCCCTATTGCAAGGACAAGTTCTCCCATAGGCGATCATTAGAGCTGCTTTGTAACAATTTACATGTTTATTTTCAATTGGGAATAGCTACAGCTTTGGAGTTTAGGCTCACTGAACTCAGAATTTCATAACACACATTTTAGTAAAGGTGTTTTTTAAATTGTGTGTTTTCAAAATGCTTTTGGAAAGTGAGCATATTCTTGTTTATCTATCCTGTGTGCCTCTGCCTGTTGTTTATTAACTGTCTGGTTTTGGAAAGAAAGGAGCTGGGGGTGTGCATTCACTCTAGACAGTCACACAAGGGGAGGTTGAGGTGTAGTGTGACTTTCCTGGGTGACTCAAAGCCAGGCTGGATAGACCTTTCTGTATTTAGAGTGGTGGAAGGAGCTTTCACTAGCACCTGAAAAGGCTGTGTGTGCTCTGCACAATGCTGGATCCACCTTCTGTAGTGAAGCTGGGCCAGGGAGGGCAACATTGTTTTTTACTGAGCTCGGAGAATATGGCAACAAAGACTACAAAAGTAATGGGGTACAAGCATTGTACCTAAAACCCAGAACATTAGACTACTTCTGAAATCAAGAGGAATCTATGTCAAGGAGAAGAGCTTAAAATGTGTGCGGAAGAGTACTGCCCCTTTGCATTGTGTTGCTTTGCTGGGTTGGCCTGCAGTTGCTGATCCTGCCAAGGAATGGAAAGGACAGGACTTTGCTGTTTTCCTGCTCTTGAAGGTTCTCCAAGGGCTTGTATGTGCTTTCCTCCTGTTTTGAAGTCTCAGGGGCATAAATACTTCACCTGCAGAATCCTTGAACTCCACTGCTGGAAGTTATGATCTGCCTTGTGGTCTCAAATCTAGTTCTGGGTCGTTGGAGGCTGTTTCTGCTCCAAAAATCTACACAGATTTGAAGAACCCTGTAAAATTGCTTCTTCAGTCTTCTTGTGGCTGAAATTTGCAATGCAGCAATGCAGCACTGCCGTGCAGGAGAAAATCCTGAAGCACAGGCTGCCTGCTTGCATCCCAAAGAATTGCAGCACCGGTCTCCGATGTCCGAGACCCCGACACCGAATCTGATGCAGGCCCTGCTGTGCAGCTAAAAGCATCACCGTATCACCTATGTGTGGCTATGAAAATTGACCAGTAGCACCAGAATTTTCTCATGCATCGCACCTGTGAGCCAAATTCTTCCCACACAACACCTGCAGACCAGAATCACCTTCTAAATTGGCACTTCACTCCCCCTACAGTCTTGATTTGGCACTTCCCTTCTCCTGCATGCAGTATACATGTCACCTCATCTCCCAAGGACTCAGGAACTGACACCTTGCTGTGTTTTCCAGTGCTTCCTCTGTCTGAAGCTGTTTTGCCTTGTGGATTTCAACACAGTAAAGGTACTTTGTGTAAAAATCATGAATCCATAGATTTCTAAGGGCAGAATTGCTTGCAACTGTTTAAAAGTCGTACTTTGAGTTTGTATGTTAGACTCTTGTCATTTTGGTTTTGTTTGGTTTAGATAAAGATCATTTATTTTTCTAAGCTGGTGTGGTGTTCATTTGTAGTGTTTTCACTGTGCAACTGTGTGTGTTATGTGCAAATGCGTTACACATTGCCTCTGAAATAAAAGCCTATCTGCTCATGCAAGCTACCAAGGGGGTGACAGGGGTTATCTAAGTGTATAATCCCCTTATCCTGACTAGAAGGAAGGACTCCTACTTCAACAAGGCAACTACCTCCGCCAACTAGAGATCTCCATTTCTAACACATAGAAAAAGCAAAAACAAGGAGAAATAAATGTATTTCTCCTCGTTTTGCTATTCTAACTCCTGCTATTGCATGGCATTAGTTTTAGGCACTGCCTCAGATTTACACCTCCTTGTAAATCTGGGGCAGCATCGAAGGCAATGGGTGTTGTGGTGGAATGCCCACAGAAACACCCATTGCACTCCCCTTTCATGCTACCATGTTGAATACATGCACCAGATTGACATGCAGGATTGATACAGTTCTCCAAATGTACATAGGATAGGTTAGCGTGAGAAATTAGATTGTTGATTGACTGGGGTGTGAAGCAGGTCAAGCAACAGCCACAATCCCTTGCAGGGTGAGCCACAAAAAGCAGTAAGGTTTAACTTAGAGGCAATGTGTAAAGTTTTTATGCAGCACACAAACAGCAATGAAGTGAAAACACAACACAAGAGAAATTCAGAACAGGCATTTGTAACCCAATAGGTCTCGCATTATTAAAGTTTGAGCTATTGGCATTGTTAAATAATGCAACACCAATAGCTCAACTCAAACTTTAATAATGCAAGACCTATTGCATTGCAAATACTTGTTACTGAAATGCCACCAGACCATGGTATAAAATAATATAGCCAAATGTACTCTTCTACAATAGTGCAGACCTTTTTAAATGGAACACCAGTAACCAGTACAATAGCAGATGGTGTTTTAGGTTAACGCGACGTGTGTTCTGGTGCAAAGACACACTGTGCAATCATTTCGGCTGCATAACCAGTCATGCTGTTGCCATACAGCATATGACGCATCAGGTGGGACATTAATGGCGCGCAGGAGGCCTTTTGTATTATACCCTGCAGCACACATACTGTGTTAATGTAACATAGTGAAAATACTACTTAGTTTGTAGTCAGACATTTCAGAAAGGAGTGTCCTGCAGTGACATAGTGTAGGGCGCCATTCTGTGGAGAATAGACCAAATGCCATTGGGACCAGCAATATAGTGCATAGGGTCCTGATTATAAAAACATAGGGTAGTGTAGACACCTACGTATGTTTTCATGAATGCTTGTAATAACATATGCTCATGTTTATTCGTATGTGCTTGTATGAGTAGATATACCCATACGTACCTACATGCAAGCATCCACAGCTTGCCTCGCCATCGCTGCACCCGCCAAGCAGAGAACACAGAATCTTGGCAACTTAGGTTAAACCAGACACCAATGAAGCCATCTGGCACCACCTGCACTGGTGTACAGCAGTCCGGGGATGCTCCACAACCTGCCATGCTGCAACACTGGAATGAAACAGCTCACAGTCCTCACTGGATGCAGCAAGAACAGAACCCAGAGCTGAGGAACCAACAGGCAATGCACAGTAAGGGAGCATCGCCTTGGCACAAATCTATATGATAAGTGGAGCAGTCCTATGCACGTTGAAATGTTCACATTGAAATGCATACTTAAAAAAACAACAGCAACTTTTGAACCGTTTGCGACCGCGAGTGGTGCGCGCGCGCCATAGCGAGCCATATGTTTTCAATTATCGCGCCCGTTTCTGGGCATGATAATTGAAACCACATGGGCTTTGGTGCACTTAACAGACACCAGTAGGCCATGGGCGAAGCAATGCGCCCGCCTTTGGCCTATTGAGTGCTCTGTTGAAAAAAAACACGCACTCAAAGCCCAATAACGGAAGTCAAAAGGAAATGCACACGCACGAGTGTGTATGATTCCTGGCTCCGTTTCTAAACCCCCTACAAAAGGGCTCTCGCCTGCGAGCCCTAAAGTAGATTAGATTTTAATACATTATTTGACACCAAAATGAAAAATAAAACAGATGTACTGTAAAACTTGACATACAATCACAATCTATTAAGAGTGTGAAGTTATCACACAAGGAACAATGAAAAAGTGGATTAAGCCTTTGGGAAAAGGTAAAAAACATGGGTAACAATGTTCCCTCACAGGAATTTAAGGGAACCAAGGAAGGCCAACTGGCAAGCATGTGCAGCCCAATTGACTTTAGATCTAAAACCAGCCAAGCCTTTCACCATGAGGCGTACAACACATTGGCCCTTATTATGAGTAGCACAGTAAATGGGCTGAATTTTTCCCACTCCAGGGATACACTGTCAGTTTGACTTTGCATTTACACATAATGACTGAGAAAAATCCTAGTTTTAAGACTTTTGGTATTCACAGAAGGCATTTAGGAGTCCTAAAGTTAGAAGTCTTAACTTTACTACTACTAAATTGCGAAAAATCCTAATTTTAAGACTTTCGGTATTCACAGAAGGCATTTAAGAGTCCTAAAGTTAGGACTCCTAACTTCTGTGAATACCAAAATGAGTAAGTGCCTTCTGTGAATACCAAAATGAGTAAGTGTCTTCTGTGAATACCAAAATGATAGTAAGTTTAGGATTTTGTCTTAAGTTAGTTCTGTGAATCGGGCCCAAAGTCACCATTTCCTTTACATTATATATGTAAGTCTCCCCTAAGGAAGGCCTATATAGTTCTATGGCAGGGAGATGCATATTTCCAAGTAAAACATATGATTTTCTATATGTCTTAACAGAAACACTTACAAATTGCAGTGTTTCTGGGGAAAGGTTAGTAGCCCCATTTGCTAACACTGGGTTTCCCGCTGGCATTCAAGCCTGACTAACTTCTGATTGGATCCACCTAAAAAACGTGAGTAAGGTATCAAATTAATTGTGACATTAAATCCAACCTGATGCACAGGCCAGTTTTAAAGTCACTATTAAAGCTACCACTCTTAACTCCAGCTAGCAAAATTCCCTCATACATGAATGGATTCTTCACCACCTGGTGAGATGTGTGAATGACTCCCCCCGCCCCCAGGCCCAGGAACAAAAGCAGTTGCTGGAGAGAGGTATCACCTCTTCTCCCAGGGTGACTACTCAAGGTGTTAGCCCAAACGGCATGCTTCAAAGGTGAAGTCACCTTTGAAGGGCCACTTGTGAAAAACATCCCTGAGCAGGATGCATTTTGTTCTTGTAGACAATTAGAAGACAGAGCCATGGAAGGGAAACTTGTACCCAAACCAGTTTTCCCATGGGTGTATAGACCACTGGTAGCACCACTTCTGGGATGTACTACCCTGCTCCTGGCAACCAAGGAAAGGTCATGATATTTTGGAAGGGGCGAGAATGGGGCACTATGAAATACCCAGATGCCACATATCACTGAAACCTCATCACTAGAGAGGTGAGGATCCAGTAGCTCATTGGCCTCTTTGTCTCATTCCTGGTATAAATAGAGCACCCCTGGCAACCTGACCCTCAGTTCACTCTGGAGTAGTAGAAAGGACCAAAGAACTAATGCCCTGATGCCTTTAGTTCGCAGAAAGCGAGCCTGCACCATCGAGAGATCAGGTCCCACTGCACTTTTGGGCTAGCGAGAATGGTACTGTGACTGAGGCTCCTGACCTTGGGAAAAGTTATTATCCCATCTTCACCAACTCCAGTGACTCCAAGAATCAGAAAGCTGGTCCATGGACCAGCTCCAGGGACACCAGAGCTGAATGTGCCCAAATCGACAAAGTGGTAGCCACCACAGTCGCTGTGCCACTGCCAGTGGCTGGACACACGAGAAACAATTCAGAGGTAGAGAAAAATTACACCCATGTCTGCCGGGCCCAGGAGTGCTATCTGTGACCTGATTCATCACACCCAATGGACACCAGCACCCAACAAGGAAATTTGCTATGACTGCTGTGTCACAAGACCGAGTGTCCAGCTGCAGCTGGCCTTCTACTGTCGCAAAGAGGATGCCCGGGTACCCCAAGTGCCATGGTCAAACCCTCCAGTGGATTATGATGATCAAGGACTCTAAAAACACATTCAACTATTCTCTATTTTTATTAAATATTGGAGTGTCTCTTTCTTGTTTTAATTTTTTTTAATCTATTTTTTATTTCGTCTTCTTTGTGCCATAAACCTGTTAGGATAAAATGAGGACTACTGGGGGCCCCACTCTAACTGCAGCAGCCTTGCCCTGCTCAGGAACATTACCACTGCAGGAGAGTGTTTGGGGGTGTCCTTCTGGCCACTGGGCCCCCTAGCGTCCCATCCTACTCTTCCCGGGTAGGGGGTGCTGCATCTCTGGTGTCACCAGCGCAGTTCCCACACTTACAGGTTATTGCTAATATCCTTAATTGTTGGACTTTATATTATCTTATACACCTTCTGTATCTCAATCCCATGACTTATGATGTTGCTCCCATACATCCCAAAAACCTGTTCTCTTGCTTTGTCTCCAAACCCGATCTAACATATTAATCCTTTGGACCGATGCTAACCATTAGCCTTGTGTTGGCGGAATATGATGTATCCATTTAATACAAATCTCCGGTCTAGCCAATAAAATTAATACAAAAAGTAGGTTATTCTGTTTTTCACTTAACTTAAAGCCTTCCATATTAGCACTTAAAACACCAAACATAACTAAATCTGTGCTTACCTGTACATTTTGACCCAGCACTTCTGAGAGTATCTTACCCAAATTGTTCCAGAATCCTTGGAGTTGGGGCCACTGCTAAAACATATGGATATCATTTGCCCTCTCTTCTCCACATTTGTGGCAGCTCTTCACCTCTCGCTTGTTCAATTTTGACAGCTTCTTCGGCGTCCAGTATGTTCTATGCATCGTAAAAAAATGATTTTTTAATGTGTTTAGGTTAAGATTTAATGGTATATCAACACGTAAACATTGATACTTGCCATAGTTTTTGTACTTCCAGCGTCAGCAAGTCCTTCCCCCAAATATTTGTGTGTAAGACAAACGCCTCCTCTCCTGCAAAGATGAGCATCCAGTACCAACTCATTACTTCTTTCTTTCTTACCACATCCCCTAGTATGTCACTATTTCCCAATTCATCCTTCCCTATGGACCTTGCCCAGCTTGCTAGATGATAATACTTGAATTTAGAGAGTGTGCCATTAGTCAATGTTGATAGCTGATTCCATCCTATTATTGTATTTTCTTTTCTCAGCGCCCCATTTTGTTATCCCTTCATCTCCCAGCGGCAATATCTTTTAGACATTCTGGTGTTCCTGGGGAAAGCCAATTAGGACATAATCTAGTGTTCTTGAAATCAAAAGCTCTATAATACTGATAGAAATCTGGGGTAGCAATACCTCCATATTCATTTTACTCCTTAGCTTTTTCCAAGCTATTCTACCCCCCTTTGAGGCCCTAAAAACGGCTTAGGTCTCCTTATAGCTTGTTAAACCATCATCACCAAAGTTCCAATGGTATAGTAATAAAGTTATATGTGAATTATGGGAGAACAGCCATCTTTAAGACATTAGAACGGTTCATAAAGGATAAGGGGAGGATTTTCCACACTTTCAAGAGCTTTCTAGTCTCTGACAGTACTTTATTAAAATTTAGGTGAGCTATTTTGCCTATATATTTCACTATCTGTGTACCCAGGTATCATATCTATTCCTTTGCTACGGGATTATTGCTCTGCAAATTCCACTCCATGATTTCTGGTTTTTTTCTCATTTACTTGATAACCTGAAACTTTTCCAAACTGCTCCAAGGTCTCTATTATTATCGGGAGTGAGCCTTCCAGGTTATCAGTAAAGACCAAAAGGTCGTACACATAGAGGGCAACTTTCTTCTCCCATCCCTTGAAGCATTATCATATGATTAGATCCTAGGGCATTAGCCAATGGTTCAATATATAGATTGAAGAGGAGTGGGGAGAGTGGGCATCCCTGCATAGTGCCCCTTCTGATGGTTATCTTCTCTGTGAGGTTTCCATTGACCAGAACCCTAGCTGTCGGATTTTTATGCAGAGATGTTACTGCCCCTAAAAATGCACTCCCCAAATTGTATGTTTCAATTTCCTTATGTAAAAAAAGGCCAGCTAACCCTATCAAAAGCCTTTGCTGCTTCCAAAATAATCACATACAGGGGGACCCTTTCCCAAACAGCCACATCTATTGCCCCACCAATTCATGTGTTAACTTTTGAATTTGTCTACCCCTGATTAAGCCATTTTGATTTTGAAGTATTAGTTGGTCAGCAACCCTTCCCACTCTCTTGGCTATTATTTGGGTATAGATTTTATAATCACTAATAATAATGATATAGGCCTACCTGATTCACATCTCTTTGTATCTTTTCCTGGCTTCAATAGTATACATGTACTTGCTTCTTCCCAGAACTTAGGCAAGTCTTGTCCTCTTAAGAAGACTGCATTAAATACATATGTCAGGGAGAGCCAGTTCTTCCTTTAGAGAGCTATATATTTCATCAGGTATACTATCTGTCCCTGCTGCTTTCACCTTTTTCAAATATTTTATCACACTCACTACCTCTTCTGATGTTATTTTGCCATTTAAGTCACTGTGCTCTTCTGTTAAGGATAGTGCTATACATTTTTTAAGATAAGCATCTATTTACTTCCCTGGAATCAGTGTATCCTCTGAATAGAGCTCTTGAAAAAATTTGATAAAAGCACTCTCAATCTGTGAATCTTCTGTTCTTGGTTCGGTCTAATTTCCCCCTTGGATATGCAAGATCGTGTTATGATTTTGTTCAGTTTTTAATTTCCAAGCTAACATTTTGCCACAACCCTCCCAATAATCATAATTTGAGAGCTTACTTGCCTACCACTTACTCCCAGGTATAGAAACCAATACACTAGACAGCTCTTCTTTTTTGTTGTTTATTTCTTTTTCTATTTTGTCCTTCTCTTGAATGGTTTTGGCTTCCTCCGCCCTCCCACCTAATGTGTCTCTTTCTTGTTGTGTTACTTTCTTATTCTGTTGTTTGGTGCTGTTGAATGCTTTAACCTTAGGGCCATCTTTACAATGAAGTGGTGGAGCCTGCGTTAGTCTCCTTGGCTTAACGGTATGCTCTGACACTTCTGAAATGCAGGGCTGCACCATATTTACAACAATATGGTACAGCCCTGCGTTTCCCCCTGCACTAGTATTGAATTTAGCAGACTAGCGCTAATGCAGACACCCTTGCACCATAGTGCATGGGTTTCTGCTTTAAGGACACCAGCATTGCATTGGGCCCAGCCATATGCAAATCCGTCTTGACAGTCCCCCTCGGGGGGACCAGTCCAGCTCCAACTGCCAGACCAGGTCACCTCTTGAACCAGAACACAAGCAACATAGGCCCGGTTTCACCCTAGTTAGGGTTCTGCAAGCAGGTATAGCTTAGTTCCTGTGGCACAGTGAGTCCAGGGCCGAAGTCTGGGCATACTCAGCACACTGAGGGCTATACCTTAGCTGAAGTGCCCTAACTAGGGTAAAACCGGTCCTAGGTTGCTTGTGTTCCAGTTCAGGGAGGGGCTGGTCTGGCCCTTCAGGCTGCACTGTTCCTATAAGGAGCAGGGTCAGTACTGATTTGCATTTGGCTGGGTCCAAAATGCAGTGGGATGATGTGCTAAAAATAGGTGGATTGGGATGTGGTTTTGAGCGATTGCCAATGGCTGAGATTAATTCAAGATTTCCATCCATCACCTCATTGTTTTTGCTTTTGCTGCACTAAATGCACTTGGGATTGCCCAGACATGGGTAGCGGACTCACTGCTCCACTGGAACAAAGCTACGCCTTTCTGAAGAGCTCTAACTAGGGCACAACTGACCCTAATTTGCTTGTGTTCCAGCAGGGTCAAGACTGATTATCATATTGCTGGGTCCAGGCTGATTTGGCATGGGTGCTAAAAAACGATGGATGTTGATGTGACTTGAGCGATTGCACGTGGCTGAGATTATTTCAGGCATTCCATCCAGTATCTTGATGTTTTTGCTTTTGATCAGACAAGGCACATAAACTGGACAATTCCATCAATCATGGACTATACATGAACTATTAAGCCATTCAAATAGAGAAATCTACATTAACTATGTCTCTAAATTGGGTAATGTATGTGATATAAGAAACCCTCCCCATCAGCTTTTGGTGTCAATATGGGTTGCATTAAGACATATCTGTGAACTTTGTGGGGAGATTTTGTGGCTAGAATTAAAAGTCCGATATGTTACCTCCACTATGAGATAAAGGGGATCACAAAATGAACAACCATAAAAGGATATTAACTGCTGCATCGAGACATGTGGGGCCCTTTGGCAATGTTTTGCCATATTCTTAGCAATTTAATTTTCACTAAGCAGGTGATAAATGGGAGCGTGGGCACAATGTTTTATGTGGAATTATGGATAGAGAAGATTGCAGAGGGGCAGGACAGAGTCCAGGGCCATTGAAGCAGCATTAAATGAAGCCACTGCTAGTCAATGTGGGGAGAGGTGGAGAATGGACTGAGCCTCTTCTTTCTGATCCCTATGAGGCACTGATGGTTTCGACACCAGGTAATTCCAGGTGCAGGAACAAAGGGCCACTTGGAATTGGCCCAGGTTTAACAACTTTGACCAACTCATTAACAACTTACTATTATGTGTTTTGTACCATAAAAATCCCTAGATTGAACCCCTTCCTGAAGCTATGAATATTTGATTGACTTCTGGTTTTGAAGCATTTTTGCAATATTTTATGTGTAGCAGGAATCATTATTTCTCTTAACTGTTCAGCTCCAAAGGATTATAGGAAATGCTGAATTTTATCTGTCTTGAAAATTGAAATACAGAAAGCATTAGGAAAGGCTCAATTTTCTCTTCAGATGTCTACAGAAAACTTGACGGCCAGAAGGTAAAGTAGAAAAGCTTACTGATAGTTGCTCTCAATTACTTGTCATTTCACTTAGATCAACATTTGCCAAGCTTGTGGAGGGCAACATTTAAATACACAAACACGCTGAACATTGTCACCACAAGACTATATAGAAGTTTGCAATGGCATGGGCCCACCTCAGAAGGATGAGGACTCAAAATGAAGAGTAATACTCGCAAAACCGCAAAAATCTACTGTTTAATGTATTTTATTTTTAGAAGTGCCCCAAGGAAAAAGACAGCTACTAGCAGGATCTGTAGACATGGCACAGCAGGTGAGCATTGCAAAATATATGAATTATGATGATATTTAGTACAATCGGTGTAGGTGGGAAACATGCTTGTATGTTGATGGCCTGTGAATTCACTCACTTTGTGGTACCACAGAGTGACAATGACTAGAATGTGAATAAGTATATTGCATGTGAAACACAAAATCTGGGAAAAGATTCTGGCATTCCTTGTGGTATGGAGTAACTAATGGCCAAAAGAAAATATAAAAAGTCAAGATATCTTTTTTCAATTTAGAAATAATTATTTAGCCATTTATCCTCAATTAAATGTATCTTTGTTGCCACTGACGTATATAGCTGTAGATACTTGTGTACTGAATGGCTGTTAAGAGAAAGAGCTTTCAGATTTTCAGTGGTGATCCCAGATATTCCATATGGTTAAATTACATTAAGTG
>NW_028249512.1:0-42859 GCF_964263255.1 Lissotriton vulgaris | reverse complement strand
TCCCGAGCCCCTGGAAGCATGAAAATCACTTTTAAACATGCTAATTTTAGCTCTAACACTGATGATCCACCTACAAATGTGAACTGACGTTCAAAAATAAAACATTTGAAAACGGACCATTTTCCACATTTCTGAAGCATGACGTAATGGGGGGGTGTTATCTCTTTTGTCGAAAATCAGCCGTTTTTGCTCGAACATTAAATGCCTCCAAATGGTATTTAATTAACTTCCCGGGGTGAAGAAACCCTTTTGAGAACTCAGAGTGAGTAAATTGGCCATTTTCATGCACTTTTAACCATTCCATAAATCTTGTGTTTTGGGCCCCTGGAAGCATGAAAATCACTTTAAACATGCTAATTTTAGCTCTAACACTGATGATCCACCTACAAATGTGAACTGACGTTCAAAAATAAAACATTTGAAAACGGACCATTTTCCACATTTCTGAAGCATGATGTAATGGGGGGGTGTTATCTCTTTTGTCGAAAATCAGCCGTTTTTGCTCGAACATTAAATGCCTCCAAATGGTATTTAATTAACTTCCCGAGCCCCTGGAAGCATGAAAATCACTTTAAACATGCTAATTTTAGCTCTAACACTGATGATCCACCTACAAATGTGAACTGACGTTCAAAAATAAAACATTTGAAAACGGACCATTTTCCACATTTCTGAAGCATGACGTAATGGGGGGGTGTTATCTCTTTTGTCGAAAATCAGCCGTTTTTGCTCGAACATTAAATGCCTCCAAATGGTATTTAATTAACTTCCCGAGCCCCTGGAAGCATGAAAATCACTTTAAACATGCTAATTTTAGCTCTAACACTGATGATCCACCTACAAATGTGAACTGACGTTCAAAAATAAAACATTTGAAAACGGACCATTTTCCACATTTCTGAAGCATGATGTAATGGGGGGGTGTTATCTCTTTTGTGGAAAATCAGCCGTTTTTGCTCGAACATTAAATGCCTCCAAATGGTATTTAATTAACTTCCTGAGCCCCTGGAAGCATGAAAATCACTTTAAACATGCTAATTTTAGCTCTAACACTGATGATCCACCTACAAATGTGAACTGACGTTCAAAAATAAAACATTTGAAAACGGACCATTTTCCACATTTCTGAAGCATGACGTAATGGGGGGGTGTTATCTCTTTTGTCGAAAATCAGCCGTTTTTGCTCGAACATTAAATGCCTCCAAATGGTATTTAATTAACTTCCCGAGCCCCTGGAAGCATGAAAATCACTTTAAACATGCTAATTTTAGCTCTAACACTGATGATCCACCTACAAATGTGAACTGACGTTCAAAAATAAAACATTTGAAAACGGACCATTTTCCACATTTCTGAAGCATGACGTAATGGGGGGGTGTTATCTCTTTTGTCGAAAATCAGCCGTTTTTGCTCGAACATTAAATGCCTCCAAATGGTATTTAATTAACTTCCCGGGGTGAAGAAACCCTTTTTGAGAACTCAGAGTGAGTAAATTGGCCATTTTCATGCACTTTTAACCATTCCATAAATCTTGTGTTTTGGGCCCCTGGAAGCATGAAAATCACTTTAAACATGCTAATTTTAGCTCTAACACTGATGATCCACCTACAAATGTGAACTGACGTTCAAAAATAAAACATTTGAAAACGGACCATTTTCCACATTTCTGAAGCATGACGTAATGGGGGGGTGTTATCTCTTTTGTCGAAAATCAGCCGTTTTTGCTCGGACATTAAATGCCTCCAAATGGTATTTAATTAACTTCCCGGGGTGAAGAAACCCTTTTTGAGAACTCAGAGTGAGTAAATTGGCCATTTTCATGCACTTTTAACCATTCCATAAATCTTGTGTTTTGGGCCCCTGGAAGCATGAAAATCACTTTAAACATGCTAATTTTAGCTCTAACACTGATGATCCACCTACAAATGTGAACTGACGTTCAAAAATAAAACATTTGAAAACGGACCATTTTCCACATTTCTGAAGCATGACGTAATGGGGGGGTGTTATCTCTTTTGTCGAAAATCAGCCGTTTTTGCTCGAACATTAAATGCCTCCAAATGGTATTTAATTAACTTCCCGGGGTGAAGAAACCCTTTTTGAGAACTCAGAGTGAGTAAATTGGCAATTTTCATGCACTTTTAACCATTCCATAAATCTTGTGTTTTGGGCCCCTGGAAGCATGAAAATCACTTTAAACATGCTAATTTTAGCTCTAACACTGATGATCCACCTACAAATGTGAACTGACGTTCAAAAATAAAACATTTGAAAACGGACCATTTTCCACATTTCTGAAGCATGACGTAATGGGGGGGTGTTATCTCTTTTGTCGAAAATCAGCCGTTTTTGCTCGAACATTAAATGCCTCCAAATGGTATTTAATTAACTTCCCGGGGTGAAGAAACCCTTTTTGAGAACTCAGAGTGAGTAAATTGGCCATTTTCATGCACTTTTAACCATTCCATAAATCTTGTGTTTTGGGCCCCTGGAAGCATGAAAATCACTTTAAACATGCTAATTTAGCTCTAACACTGATGATCCACCTACAAATGTGAACTGACGTTCAAAAATAAAACATTTGAAAACAGACCATTTTCCACATTTCTGAAGCATGACGTAATGGGGGGGTGTTATCTCTTTTGTCGAAAATCAGCCGTTTTTGCTCGAACATTAAATGCCTCCAAATGGTATTTAATTAACTTCCCGGGGTGAAGAAACCCTTTTTGAGAACTCAGAGTGAGTAAATTGGCCATTTTCATGCACTTTTAACCATTCCATAAATCTTGTGTTTTGGGCCCCTGGAAGCATGAAAATCACTTTAAACATGCTAATTTTAGCTCTAACACTGATGATCCACCTACAAATGTGAACTGACGTTCAAAAATAAAACATTTGAAAACGGACCATTTTCCACATTTCTGAAGCATGACGTAATGGGGGGGTGTTATCTCTTTTGTCGAAAATCAGCCGTTTTTGCTCGAACATTAAATGCCTCCAAATGGTATTTAATTAACTTCCCGGGGTGAAGAAACCCTTTTTGAGAACTCAGAGTGAGTAAATTGGCCATTTTCATGCACTTTTAACCATTCCATAAATCTTGTGTTTTGGGCCCCTGGAAGCATGAAAATCACTTTAAACATGCTAATTTTAGCTCTAACACTGATGATCCACCTACAAATGTGAACTGACGTTCAAAAATAAAACATTTGAAAACGGACCATTTTCCACATTTCTGAAGCATGACGTAATGGGGGGGTGTTATCTCTTTTGTCGAAAATCAGCCGTTTTTGCTCGAACATTAAATGCCTCCAAATGGTATTTAATTAACTTCCCGGGGTGAAGAAACCCTTTTTGAGAACTCAGAGTGAGTAAATTGGCCATTTTCATGCACTTTTAACCATTCCATAAATCTTGTGTTTTGGGCCCCTGGAAGCATGAAAATCACTTTAAACATGCTAATTTTAGCTCTAACACTGATGATCCACCTACAAATGTGAACTGACGTTCAAAAATAAAACATTTGAAAACGGACCATTTTCCACATTTCTGAAGCATGACGTAATGGGGGGGTGTTATCTCTTTTGTCGAAAATCAGCCGTTTTTGCTCGAACATTAAATGCCTCCAAATGGTATTTAATTAACTTCTCGGGGTGAAGAAACCCTTTTTGAGAACTCAGAGTGAGTAAATTGGCCATTTTCATGCACTTTTAACCATTCCATAAATCTTGTGTTTTGGGCCCCTGGAAGCATGAAAATCACTTTAAACATGCTAATTTTAGCTCTAACACTGATGATCCACCTACAAATGTGAACTGACGTTCAAAAATAAAACATTTGAAAACGGACCATTTTCCACATTTCTGAAGCATGACGTAATGGGGGGGTGTTATCTCTTTTGTCGAAAATCAGCCGTTTTTGCTCGAACATTAAATGCCTCCAAATGGTATTTAATTAACTTCCCGGGGTGAAGAAACCCTTTTTGAGAACTCAGAGTGAGTAAATTGGCCATTTTCATGCACTTTTAACCATTCCATAAATCTTGTGTTTTGGGCCCCTGGAAGCATGAAAATCACTTTAAACATGCTAATTTTAGCTCTAACACTGATGATCCACCTACAAATGTGAACTGACATTCAAAAATAAAACATTTGAAAACGGACCATTTTCCACATTTCTGAAGCATGACGTAATGGGGGGGTGTTATCTCTTTTGTCGAAAATCAGCCGTTTTTGCTCGAACATTAAATGCCTCCAAATGGTATTTAATTAACTTCCCGAGCCCCTGGAAGCATGAAAATCACTTTAAACATGCTAATTTTAGCTCTAACACTGATGATCCACCTACAAATGTGAACTGACGTTCAAAAATAAAACATTTGAAAACGGACCATTTTCCACATTTCTGAAGCATGACGTAATGGGGGGTGTTATCTCTTTTGTCGAAAATCAGCCGTTTTTGCTCGAACATTAAATGCCTCCAAATGGTATTTAATTAACTTCCCGGGGTGAAGAAACCCTTTTTGAGAACTCAGAGTGAGTAAATTGGCCATTTTCATGCACTTTTAACCATTCCATAAATCTTGTGTTTTGGGCCCCTGGAAGCATGAAAATCACTTTAAACATGCTAATTTTAGCTCTAACACTGATGATCCACCTACAAATGTGAACTGACGTTCAAAATAAAACATTTGAAAACGGACCATTTTCCACATTTCTGAAGCATGACGTAATGGGGGGGTGTTATCTCTTTTGTCGAAAATCAGCCGTTTTTGCTCGAACATTAAATGCCTCCAAATGGTATTTAATTAACTTCCCGAGCCCCTGGAAGCATGAAAATCACTTTAAACATGCTAATTTTAGCTCTAACACTGATGATCCACCTACAAATGTGAACTGACGTTCAAAAATAAAACATTTGAAAACGGACCATTTTCCACATTTCTGAAGCATGACGTAATGGGGGGGTGTTATCTCTTTTGTCGAAAATCAGCCGTTTTTGCTCGAACATTAAATGCCTCCAAATGGTATTTAATTAACTTCCCGAGCCCCTGGAAGCATGAAAATCACTTTAAACATGCTAATTTTAGCTCTAACACTGATGATCCACCTACAAATGTGAACTGACGTTCAAAAATAAAACATTTGAAAACGGACCATTTTCCACATTTCTGAAGCATGACGTAATGGGGGGGTGTTATCTCTTTTGTCGAAAATCAGCCGTTTTTGCTCGAACATTAAATGCCTCCAAATGGTATTTAATTAACTTCCCGGGGTGAAGAAACCCTTTTTGAGAACTCAGAGTGAGTAAATTGGCCATTTTCATGCACTTTTAACCATTCCATAAATCTTGTGTTTTGGGCCCCTGGAAGCATGAAAATCACTTTAAACATGCTAATTTTAGCTCTAACACTGATGATCCACCTACAAATGTGAACTGACGTTCAAAAATAAAACATTTGAAAACGGACCATTTTCCACATTTCTGAAGCATGACGTAATGGGGGGGTGTTATCTCTTTTGTCGAAAATCAGCCGTTTTTGCTCGAACATTAAATGCCTCCAAATGGTATTTAATTAACTTCCCGGGGTGAAGAAACCCTTTTTGAGAACTCAGAGTGAGTAAATTGGCCATTTTCATGCACTTTTAACCATTCCATAAATCTTGTGTTTTGGGCCCCTGGAAGCATGAAAATCACTTTAAACATGCTAATTTTAGCTCTAACACTGATGATCCACCTACAAATGTGAACTGACGTTCAAAAATAAAACATTTGAAAACGGACCATTTTCCACATTTCTGAAGCATGACGTAATGGGGGGGTGTTATCTCTTTTGTCAAAAATCAGCCGTTTTTGCTCGAACATTAAATGCCTCCAAATGGTATTTAATTAACTTCCCGAGCCCCTGGAAGCATGAAAATCACTTTAAACATGCTAATTTTAGCTCTAACACTGATGATCCACCTACAAATGTGAACTGACGTTCAAAAATAAAACATTTGAAAACGGACCATTTTCCACATTTCTGAAGCATGACGTAATGGGGGGGTGTTATCTCTTTTGTCGAAAATCAGCCGTTTTTGCTCGAACATTAAATGCCTCCAAATGGTATTTAATTAACTTCCCGAGCCCCTGGAAGCATGAAAATCACTTTAAACATGCTAATTTTAGCTCTAACACTGATGATCCACCTACAAATGTGAACTGACGTTCAAAAATAAAACATTTGAAAACGGACCATTTTCCACATTTCTGAAGCATGACGTAATGGGGGGGTGTTATCTCTTTTGTCGAAAATCAGCCGTTTTTGCTCGAACATTAAATGCCTCCAAATGGTATTTAATTAACTTCCCGGGGTGAAGAAACCCTTTTTGAGAACTCAGAGTGAGTAAATTGGCCATTTTCATGCACTTTTAACCATTCCATAAATCTTGTGTTTTGGGCCCCTGGAAGCATGAAAATCACTTTAAACATGCTAATTTTAGCTCTAACACTGATGATCCACCTACAAATGTGAACTGACGTTCAAAAATAAAACATTTGAAAACGGACCATTTTCCACATTTCTGAAGCATGACGTAATGGGGGGGTGTTATCTCTTTTGTCGAAAATCAGCCGTTTTTGCTCGAACATTAAATGCCTCCAAATGGTATTTAATTAACTTCCGAGCCCCTGGAAGCATGAAAATCACTTTAAACATGCTAATTTTAGCTCTAACACTGATGATCCACCTACAAATGTGAACTGACGTTCAAAAATAAAACATTTGAAAACGGACCATTTTCCACATTTCTGAAGCATGACGTAATGGGGGGGTGTTATCTCTTTTGTCGAAAATCAGCCGTTTTTGCTCGAACATTAAATGCCTCCAAATGGTATTTAATTAACTTCCCGAGCCCCTGGAAGCATGAAAATCACTTTAAACATGCTAATTTTAGCTCTAACACTGATGATCCACCTACAAATGTGAACTGACGTTCAAAAATAAAACATTTGAAAACGGACCATTTTCCACATTTCTGAAGCATGACGTAATGGGGGGGTGTTATCTCTTTTGTGGAAAATCAGCCGTTTTTGCTCGAACATTAAATGCCTCCAAATGGTATTTAATTAACTTCCTGAGCCCCTGGAAGCATGAAAATCACTTTAAACATGCTAATTTTAGCTCTAACACTGATGATCCACCTACAAATGTGAACTGACGTTCAAAAATAAAACATTTGAAAACGGACCATTTTCCACATTTCTGAAGCATGACGTAATGGGGGGGTGTTATCTCTTTTGTCGAAAATCAGCCGTTTTTGCTCGAACATTAAATGCCTCCAAATGGTATTTAATTAACTTCCCGAGCCCCTGGAAGCATGAAAATCACTTTAAACATGCTAATTTTAGCTCTAACACTGATGATCCACCTACAAATGTGAACTGACGTTCAAAAATAAAACATTTGAAAACGGACCATTTTCCACATTTCTGAAGCATGACGTAATGGGGGGGTGTTATCTCTTTTGTCGAAAATCAGCCGTTTTTGCTCGAACATTAAATGCCTCCAAATGGTATTTAATTAACTTCCCGGGGTGAAGAAACCCTTTTTGAGAACTCAGAGTGAGTAAATTGGCCATTTTCATGCACTTTTAACCATTCCATAAATCTTGTGTTTTGGGCCCCTGGAAGCATGAAAATCACTTTAAACATGCTAATTTTAGCTCTAACACTGATGATCCACCTACAAATGTGAACTGACGTTCAAAAATAAAACATTTGAAAACGGACCATTTTCCACATTTCTGAAGCATGACGTAATGGGGGGGTGTTATCTCTTTTGTCGAAAATCAGCCGTTTTTGCTCGGACATTAAATGCCTCCAAATGGTATTTAATTAACTTCCCGGGGTGAAGAAACCCTTTTTGAGAACTCAGAGTGAGTAAATTGGCCATTTTCATGCACTTTTAACCATTCCATAAATCTTGTGTTTTGGGCCCCTGGAAGCATGAAAATCACTTTAAACATGCTAATTTTAGCTCTAACACTGATGATCCACCTACAAATGTGAACTGACGTTCAAAAATAAAACATTTGAAAACGGACCATTTTCCACATTTCTGAAGCATGACGTAATGGGGGGGTGTTATCTCTTTTGTCGAAAATCAGCCGTTTTTGCTCGAACATTAAATGCCTCCAAATGGTATTTAATTAACTTCCCGGGGTGAAGAAACCCTTTTTGAGAACTCAGAGTGAGTAAATTGGCCATTTTCATGCACTTTTAACCATTCCATAAATCTTGTGTTTTGGGCCCCTGGAAGCATGAAAATCACTTTAAACATGCTAATTTTAGCTCTAACACTGATGATCCACCTACAAATGTGAACTGACGTTCAAAAATAAAACATTTGAAAACGGACCATTTTCCACATTTCTGAAGCATGACGTAATGGGGGGGTGTTATCTCTTTTGTCGAAAATCAGCCGTTTTTGCTCGAACATTAAATGCCTCCAAATGGTATTTAATTAACTTCCCGGGGTGAAGAAACCCTTTTTGAGAACTCAGAGTGAGTAAATTGGCCATTTTCATGCACTTTTAACCATTCCATAAATCTTGTGTTTTGGGCCCCTGGAAGCATGAAAATCACTTTAAACATGCTAATTTTAGCTCTAACACTGATGATCCACCTACAAATGTGAACTGACGTTCAAAAATAAAACATTTGAAAACGGACCATTTTCCACATTTCTGAAGCATGACGTAATGGGGGGGTGTTATCTCTTTTGTCGAAAATCAGCCGTTTTTGCTCGAACATTAAATGCCTCCAAATGGTATTTAATTAACTTCCCGGGGTGAAGAAACCCTTTTTGAGAACTCAGAGTGAGTAAATTGGCCATTTTCATGCACTTTTAACCATTCCATAAATCTTGTGTTTTGGGCCCCTGGAAGCATGAAAATCACTTTAAACATGCTAATTTTAGCTCTAACACTGATGATCCACCTACAAATGTGAACTGACGTTCAAAAATAAAACATTTGAAAACGGACCATTTTCCACATTTCTGAAGCATGACGTAATGGGGGGGTGTTATCTCTTTTGTCGAAAATCAGCCGTTTTTGCTCGAACATTAAATGCCTCCAAATGGTATTTAATTAACTTCCCGAGCCCCTGGAAGCATGAAAATCACTTTAAACATGCTAATTTTAGCTCTAACACTGATGATCCACCTACAAATGTGAACTGACGTTCAAAAATAAAACATTTGAAAACGGACCATTTTCCACATTTCTGAAGCATGACGTAATGGGGGGGTGTTATCTCTTTTGTCGAAAATCAGCCGTTTTTGCTCGAACATTAAATGCCTCCAAATGGTATTTAATTAACTTCCCGAGCCCCTGGAAGCATGAAAATCACTTTAAACATGCTAATTTTAGCTCTAACACTGATGATCCACCTACAAATGTGAACTGACGTTCAAAAATAAAACATTTGAAAACGGACCATTTTCCACATTTCTGAAGCATGACGTAATGGGGGGGTGTTATCTCTTTTGTCGAAAATCAGCCGTTTTTGCTCGAACATTAAATGCCTCCAAATGGTATTTAATTAACTTCCCGGGGTGAAGAAACCCTTTTTGAGAACTCAGAGTGAGTAAATTGGCCATTTTCATGCACTTTTAACCATTCCATAAATCTTGTGTTTTGGGCCCCTGGAAGCATGAAAATCACTTTAAACATGCTAATTTTAGCTCTAACACTGATGATCCACCTACAAATGTGAACTGACGTTCAAAAATAAAACATTTGAAAACGGACCATTTTCCACATTTCTGAAGCATGATGTAATGGGGGGGTGTTATCTCTTTTGTCGAAAATCAGCCGTTTTTGCTCGAACATTAAATGCCTCCAAATGGTATTTAATTAACTTCCCGAGCCCCTGGAAGCATGAAAATCACTTTAAACATGCTAATTTTAGCTCTAACACTGATGATCCACCTACAAATGTGAACTGACGTTCAAAAATAAAACATTTGAAAACGGACCATTTTCCACATTTCTGAAGCATGACGTAATGGGGGGGTGTTATCTCTTTTGTCGAAAATCAGCCGTTTTTGCTCGAACATTAAATGCCTCCAAATGGTATTTAATTAACTTCCCGAGCCCCTGGAAGCATGAAAATCACTTTAAACATGCTAATTTTAGCTCTAACACTGATGATCCACCTACAAATGTGAACTGACGTTCAAAAATAAAACATTTGAAAACGGACCATTTTCCACATTTCTGAAGCATGATGTAATGGGGGGGTGTTATCTCTTTTGTGGAAAATCAGCCGTTTTTGCTCGAACATTAAATGCCTCCAAATGGTATTTAATTAACTTCCTGAGCCCCTGGAAGCATGAAAATCACTTTAAACATGCTAATTTTAGCTCTAACACTGATGATCCACCTACAAATGTGAACTGACGTTCAAAAATAAAACATTTGAAAACGGACCATTTTCCACATTTCTGAAGCATGACGTAATGGGGGGGTGTTATCTCTTTTGTCGAAAATCAGCCGTTTTTGCTCGAACATTAAATGCCTCCAAATGGTATTTAATTAACTTCCCGAGCCCCTGGAAGCATGAAAATCACTTTAAACATGCTAATTTTAGCTCTAACACTGATGATCCACCTACAAATGTGAACTGACGTTCAAAAATAAAACATTTGAAAACGGACCATTTTCCACATTTCTGAAGCATGACGTAATGGGGGGGTGTTATCTCTTTTGTCGAAAATCAGCCGTTTTTGCTCGAACATTAAATGCCTCCAAATGGTATTTAATTAACTTCCCGGGGTGAAGAAACCCTTTTTGAGAACTCAGAGTGAGTAAATTGGCCATTTTCATGCACTTTTAACCATTCCATAAATCTTGTGTTTTGGGCCCCTGGAAGCATGAAAATCACTTTAAACATGCTAATTTTAGCTCTAACACTGATGATCCACCTACAAATGTGAACTGACGTTCAAAAATAAAACATTTGAAAACGGACCATTTTCCACATTTCTGAAGCATGACGTAATGGGGGGGTGTTATCTCTTTTGTCGAAAATCAGCCGTTTTTGCTCGGACATTAAATGCCTCCAAATGGTATTTAATTAACTTCCCGGGGTGAAGAAACCCTTTTTGAGAACTCAGAGTGAGTAAATTGGCCATTTTCATGCACTTTTAACCATTCCATAAATCTTGTGTTTTGGGCCCCTGGAAGCATGAAAATCACTTTAAACATGCTAATTTTAGCTCTAACACTGATGATCCACCTACAAATGTGAACTGACGTTCAAAAATAAAACATTTGAAAACGGACCATTTTCCACATTTCTGAAGCATGACGTAATGGGGGGGTGTTATCTCTTTTGTCGAAAATCAGCCGTTTTTGCTCGAACATTAAATGCCTCCAAATGGTATTTAATTAACTTCCCGGGGTGAAGAAACCCTTTTTGAGAACTCAGAGTGAGTAAATTGGCAATTTTCATGCACTTTTAACCATTCCATAAATCTTGTGTTTTGGGCCCCTGGAAGCATGAAAATCACTTTAAACATGCTAATTTTAGCTCTAACACTGATGATCCACCTACAAATGTGAACTGACGTTCAAAAATAAAACATTTGAAAACGGACCATTTTCCACATTTCTGAAGCATGACGTAATGGGGGGTGTTATCTCTTTTGTCGAAAATCAGCCGTTTTTGCTCGAACATTAAATGCCTCCAAATGGTATTTAATTAACTTCCCGGGGTGAAGAAACCCTTTTTGAGAACTCAGAGTGAGTAAATTGGCCATTTTCATGCACTTTTAACCATTCCATAAATCTTGTGTTTTGGGCCCCTGGAAGCATGAAAATCACTTTAAACATGCTAATTTTAGCTCTAACACTGATGATCCACCTACAAATGTGAACTGACGTTCAAAAATAAAACATTTGAAAACAGACCATTTTCCACATTTCTGAAGCATGACGTAATGGGGGGGTGTTATCTCTTTTGTCGAAAATCAGCCGTTTTTGCTCGAACATTAAATGCCTCCAAATGGTATTTAATTAACTTCCCGGGGTGAAGAAACCCTTTTTGAGAACTCAGAGTGAGTAAATTGGCCATTTTCATGCACTTTTAACCATTCCATAAATCTTGTGTTTTGGGCCCCTGGAAGCATGAAAATCACTTTAAACATGCTAATTTTAGCTCTAACACTGATGATCCACCTACAAATGTGAACTGACGTTCAAAAATAAAACATTTGAAAACGGACCATTTTCCACATTTCTGAAGCATGACGTAATGGGGGGGTGTTATCTCTTTTGTCGAAAATCAGCCGTTTTTGCTCGAACATTAAATGCCTCCAAATGGTATTTAATTAACTTCCCGGGGTGAAGAAACCCTTTTTGAGAACTCAGAGTGAGTAAATTGGCCATTTTCATGCACTTTTAACCATTCCATAAATCTTGTGTTTTGGGCCCCTGGAAGCATGAAAATCACTTTAAACATGCTAATTTTAGCTCTAACACTGATGATCCACCTACAAATGTGAACTGACGTTCAAAAATAAAACATTTGAAAACGGACCATTTTCCACATTTCTGAAGCATGACGTAATGGGGGGGTGTTATCTCTTTTGTCGAAAATCAGCCGTTTTTGCTCGAACATTAAATGCCTCCAAATGGTATTTAATTAACTTCCCGGGGTGAAGAAACCCTTTTTGAGAACTCAGAGTGAGTAAATTGGCCATTTTCATGCACTTTTAACCATTCCATAAATCTTGTGTTTTGGGCCCCTGGAAGCATGAAAATCACTTTAAACATGCTAATTTTAGCTCTAACACTGATGATCCACCTACAAATGTGAACTGACGTTCAAAAATAAAACATTTGAAAACGGACCATTTTCCACATTTCTGAAGCATGACGTAATGGGGGGGTGTTATCTCTTTTGTCGAAAATCAGCCGTTTTTGCTCGAACATTAAATGCCTCCAAATGGTATTTAATTAACTTCTCGGGGTGAAGAAACCCTTTTTGAGAACTCAGAGTGAGTAAATTGGCCATTTTCATGCACTTTTAACCATTCCATAAATCTTGTGTTTTGGGCCCCTGGAAGCATGAAAATCACTTTAAACATGCTAATTTTAGCTCTAACACTGATGATCCACCTACAAATGTGAACTGACGTTCAAAAATAAAACATTTGAAAACGGACCATTTTCCACATTTCTGAAGCATGACGTAATGGGGGGGTGTTATCTCTTTTGTCGAAAATCAGCCGTTTTTGCTCGAACATTAAATGCCTCCAAATGGTATTTAATTAACTTCCCGGGGTGAAGAAACCCTTTTTGAGAACTCAGAGTGAGTAAATTGGCCATTTTCATGCACTTTTAACCATTCCATAAATCTTGTGTTTTGGGCCCCTGGAAGCATGAAAATCACTTTAAACATGCTAATTTTAGCTCTAACACTGATGATCCACCTACAAATGTGAACTGACATTCAAAAATAAAACATTTGAAAACGGACCATTTTCCACATTTCTGAAGCATGACGTAATGGGGGGGTGTTATCTCTTTTGTCGAAAATCAGCCGTTTTTGCTCGAACATTAAATGCCTCCAAATGGTATTTAATTAACTTCCCGAGCCCCTGGAAGCATGAAAATCACTTTAAACATGCTAATTTTAGCTCTAACACTGATGATCCACCTACAAATGTGAACTGACGTTCAAAAATAAAACATTTGAAAACGGACCATTTTCCACATTTCTGAAGCATGACGTAATGGGGGGGTGTTATCTCTTTTGTCGAAAATCAGCCGTTTTTGCTCGAACATTAAATGCCTCCAAATGGTATTTAATTAACTTCCCGAGCCCCTGGAAGCATGAAAATCACTTTAAACATGCTAATTTTAGCTCTAACACTGATGATCCACCTACAAATGTGAACTGACGTTCAAAAATAAAACATTTGAAAACGGACCATTTTCCACATTTCTGAAGCATGACGTAATGGGGGGGTGTTATCTCTTTTGTCGAAAATCAGCCGTTTTTGCTCGAACATTAAATGCCTCCAAATGGTATTTAATTAACTTCCCGGGGTGAAGAAACCCTTTTTGAGAACTCAGAGTGAGTAAATTGGCCATTTTCATGCACTTTTAACCATTCCATAAATCTTGTGTTTTGGGCCCCTGGAAGCATGAAAATCACTTTAAACATGCTAATTTTAGCTCTAACACTGATGATCCACCTACAAATGTGAACTGACGTTCAAAAATAAAACATTTGAAAACGGACCATTTTCCACATTTCTGAAGCATGACGTAATGGGGGGGGTGTTATCTCTTTTGTCGAAAATCAGCCGTTTTTGCTCGAACATTAAATGCCTCCAAATGGTATTTAATTAACTTCCCGGGGTGAAGAAACCCTTTTTGAGAACTCAGAGTGAGTAAATTGGCCATTTTCATGCACTTTTAACCATTCCATAAATCTTGTGTTTTGGGCCCCTGGAAGCATGAAAATCACTTTAAACATGCTAATTTTAGCTCTAACACTGATGATCCACCTACAAATGTGAACTGACGTTCAAAAATAAAACATTTGAAAACGGACCATTTTCCACATTTCTGAAGCATGACGTAATGGGGGGGTGTTATCTCTTTTGTCGAAAATCAGCCATTTTTGCTCGAACATTAAATGCCTCCAAATGGTATTTAATTAACTTCCCGAGCCCCTGGAAGCATGAAAATCACTTTAAACATGCTAATTTTAGCTCTAACACTGATGATCCACCTACAAATGTGAACTGACGTTCAAAAATAAAACATTTGAAAACGGACCATTTTCCACATTTCTGAAGCATGACGTAATGGGGGGGTGTTATCTCTTTTGTCGAAAATCAGCCGTTTTTGCTCGAACATTAAATGCCTCCAAATGGTATTTAATTAACTTCTCGGGGTGAAGAAACCCTTTTTGAGAACTCAGAGTGAGTAAATTGGCCATTTTCATGCACTTTTAACCATTCCATAAATCTTGTGTTTTGGGCCCCTGGAAGCATGAAAATCACTTTAAACATGCTAATTTTAGCTCTAACACTGATGATCCACCTACAAATGTGAACTGACGTTCAAAAATAAAACATTTGAAAACGGACCATTTTCCACATTTCTGAAGCATGACGTAATGGGGGGGTGTTATCTCTTTTGTCGAAAATCAGCCGTTTTTGCTCGAACATTAAATGCCTCCAAATGGTATTTAATTAACTTCCCGGGGTGAAGAAACCCTTTTTGAGAACTCAGAGTGAGTAAATTGGCCATTTTCATGCACTTTTAACCATTCCATAAATCTTGTGTTTTGGGCCCCTGGAAGCATGAAAATCACTTTAAACATGCTAATTTTAGCTCTAACACTGATGATCCACCTACAAATGTGAACTGACATTCAAAAATAAAACATTTGAAAACGGACCATTTTCCACATTTCTGAAGCATGACGTAATGGGGGGGTGTTATCTCTTTTGTCGAAAATCAGCCGTTTTTGCTCGAACATTAAATGCCTCCAAATGGTATTTAATTAACTTCCCGAGCCCCTGGAAGCATGAAAATCACTTTAAACATGCTAATTTTAGCTCTAACACTGATGATCCACCTACAAATGTGAACTGACGTTCAAAAATAAAACATTTGAAAACGGACCATTTTCCACATTTCTGAAGCATGACGTAATGGGGGGGTGTTATCTCTTTTGTCGAAAATCAGCCGTTTTTGCTCGAACATTAAATGCCTCCAAATGGTATTTAATTAACTTCCCGAGCCCCTGGAAGCATGAAAATCACTTTAAACATGCTAATTTTAGCTCTAACACTGATGATCCACCTACAAATGTGAACTGACGTTCAAAAATAAAACATTTGAAAACGGACCATTTTCCACATTTCTGAAGCATGACGTAATGGGGGGGTGTTATCTCTTTTGTCGAAAATCAGCCGTTTTTGCTCGAACATTAAATGCCTCCAAATGGTATTTAATTAACTTCCCGGGGTGAAGAAACCCTTTTTGAGAACTCAGAGTGAGTAAATTGGCCATTTTCATGCACTTTTAACCATTCCATAAATCTTGTGTTTTGGGCCCCTGGAAGCATGAAAATCACTTTAAACATGCTAATTTTAGCTCTAACACTGATGATCCACCTACAAATGTGAACTGACGTTCAAAAATAAAACATTTGAAAACGGACCATTTTCCACATTTCTGAAGCATGACGTAATGGGGGGGGTGTTATCTCTTTTGTCGAAAATCAGCCGTTTTTGCTCGAACATTAAATGCCTCCAAATGGTATTTAATTAACTTCCCGGGGTGAAGAAACCCTTTTTGAGAACTCAGAGTGAGTAAATTGGCCATTTTCATGCACTTTTAACCATTCCATAAATCTTGTGTTTTGGGCCCCTGGAAGCATGAAAATCACTTTAAACATGCTAATTTTAGCTCTAACACTGATGATCCACCTACAAATGTGAACTGACGTTCAAAAATAAAACATTTGAAAACGGACCATTTTCCACATTTCTGAAGCATGACGTAATGGGGGGGTGTTATCTCTTTTGTCGAAAATCAGCCATTTTTGCTCGAACATTAAATGCCTCCAAATGGTATTTAATTAACTTCCCGAGCCCCTGGAAGCATGAAAATCACTTTAAACATGCTAATTTTAGCTCTAACACTGATGATCCACCTACAAATGTGAACTGACGTTCAAAAATAAAACATTTGAAAACGGACCATTTTCCACATTTCTGAAGCATGACGTAATGGGGGGGTGTTATCTCTTTTGTCGAAAATCAGCCGTTTTTGCTCAAACATTAAATGCCTCCAAATGGTATTTAATTAACTTCCCGAGCCCCTGGAAGCATGAAAATCACTTTAAACATGCTAATTTTAGCTCTAACACTGATGATCCACCTACAAATGTGAACTGACGTTCAAAAATAAAACATTTGAAAACGGACCATTTTCCACATTTCTGAAGCATGACGTAATGGGGGGGTGTTATCTCTTTTGTCGAAAATCAGCCGTTTTTGCTCGAACATTAAATGCCTCCAAATGGTATTTAATTAACTTCCCGAGCCCCTGGAAGCATGAAAATCACTTTAAACATGCTAATTTTAGCTCTAACACTGATGATCCACCTACAAATGTGAACTGACGTTCAAAAATAAAACATTTGAAAACGGACCATTTTCCACATTTCTGAAGCATGACGTAATGGGGGGGTGTTATCTCTTTTGTCGAAAATCAGCCATTTTTGCTCGAACATTAAATGCCTCCAAATGGTATTTAATTAACTTCCCGAGCCCCTGGAAGCATGAAAATCACTTTAAACATGCTAATTTTAGCTCTAACACTGATGATCCACCTACAAATGTGAACTGACGTTCAAAAATAAAACATTTGAAAACGGACCATTTTCCACATTTCTGAAGCATGACGTAATGGGGGGGTTTTATCTCTTTTGTCGAAAATCAGCCGTTTTTGCTCGAACATTAAATGCCTCCAAATGGTATTTAATTAACTTCCCGGGGTGAAGAAACCCTTTTTGAGAACTCAGAGTGAGTAAATTGGCCATTTTCATGCACTTTTAACCATTCCATAAATCTTGTGTTTTGGGCCCCTGGAAGCATGAAAATCACTTTAAACATGCTAATTTTAGCTCTAACACTGATGATCCACCTACAAATGTGAACTGACGTTCAAAAATAAAACATTTGAAAACGGACCATTTTCCACATTTCTGAAGCATGACGTAATGGGGGGGTGTTATCTCTTTTGTCGAAAATCAGCCGTTTTTGCTCGAACATTAAATGCCTCCAAATGGTATTTAATTAACTTCCTGAGCCCCTGGAAGCATGAAAATCACTTTAAACATGCTAATTTTAGCTCTAACACTGATGATCCACCTACAAATGTGAACTGACGTTCAAAAATAAAACATTTGAAAACGGACCATTTTCCACATTTCTGAAGCATGACGTAATGGGGGGGGTGTTATCTCTTTTGTCGAAAATCAGCCGTTTTTGCTCGAACATTAAATGCCTCCAAATGGTATTTAATTAACTTCCCGAGCCCCTGGAAGCATGAAAATCACTTTAAACATGCTAATTTTAGCTCTAACACTGATGATCCACCTACAAATGTGAACTGACGTTCAAAAATAAAACATTTGAAAACGGACCATTTTCCACATTTCTGAAGCATGACGTAATGGGGGGGTGTTATCTCTTTTGTCGAAAATCAGCCGTTTTTGCTCGAACATTAAATGCCTCCAAATGGTATTTAATTAACTTCCCGGGGTGAAGAAACCCTTTTTGAGAACTCAGAGTGAGTAAATTGGCCATTTTCATGCACTTTTAACCATTCCATAAATCTTGTGTTTTGGGCCCCTGGAAGCATGAAAATTACTTTAAACATGCTAATTTTAGCTCTAACACTGATGATCCACCTACAAATGTGAACTGACGTTCAAAAATAAAACATTTGAAAACGGACCATTTTCCACATTTCTGAAGCATGACGTAATGGGGGGGTGTTATCTCTTTTGTCGAAAATCAGCCGTTTTTGCTCGAACATTAAATGCCTCCAAATGGTATTTAATTAACTTCCCGGGGTGAAGAAACCCTTTTTGAGAACTCAGAGTGAGTAAATTGGCCATTTTCATGCACTTTTAACCATTCCATAAATCTTGTGTTTTGGGCCCCTGGAAGCATGAAAATCACTTTAAACATGCTAATTTTAGCTCTAACACTGATGATCCACCTACAAATGTGAACTGACGTTCAAAAATAAAACATTTGAAAACGGACCATTTTCCACATTTCTGAAGCATGACGTAATGGGGGGGGTGTTATCTCTTTTGTCGAAAATCAGCCGTTTTTGCTCGAACATTAAATGCCTCCAAATGGTATTTAATTAACTTCCCGAGCCCCTGGAAGCATGAAAATCACTTTAAACATGCTAATTTTAGCTCTAACACTGATGATCCACCTACAAATGTGAACTGACGTTCAAAAATAAAACATTTGAAAACGGACCATTTTCCACATTTCTGAAGCATGACGTAATGGGGGGGTGTTATCTCTTTTGTCGAAAATCAGCCGTTTTTGCTCGAACATTAAATGCCTCCAAATGGTATTTAATTAACTTCCCGGGGTGAAGAAACCCTTTTTGAGAACTCAGAGTGAGTAAATTGGCCATTTTCATGCACTTTTAACCATTCCATAAATCTTGTGTTTTGGGCCCCTGGAAGCATGAAAATTACTTTAAACATGCTAATTTTAGCTCTAACACTGATGATCCACCTACAAATGTGAACTGACGTTCAAAAATAAAACATTTGAAAACGGACCATTTTCCACATTTCTGAAGCATGACGTAATGGGGGGGTGTTATCTCTTTTGTCGAAAATCAGCCGTTTTTGCTCGAACATTAAATGCCTCCAAATGGTATTTAATTAACTTCCCGAGCCCCTGGAAGCATGAAAATCACTTTAAACATGCTAATTTTAGCTCTAACACTGATGATCCACCTACAAATGTGAACTGACGTTCAAAATTAAAACATTTGAAAACGGACCATTTTCCACATTTGTGAAGCATGACGTAATGGGGGGGTGTTATCTCTTTTGTCGAAAATCAGCCGTTTTTGCTCGAACATTAAATGCCTTCAAATGGTATTTAATTAACTTCCCGAGCCCCTGGAAGCATGAAAATCACTTTAAACATGCTAATTTTAGCTCTAACACTGATGATCCACCTACAAATGTGAACTGACGTTCTAAAATAAAACATTTGAAAACGGACCATTTTCCACATTTCTGAAGCATGACGTAATGGGGGGGTGTTATCTCTTTTGTCGAAAATCAGCCGTTTTTGCTCGAACATTAAATGCCTCCAAATGGTATTTAATTAACTTCCCGAGCCCCTGGAAGCATGAAAATCACTTTAAACATGCTAATTTTAGCTCTAACACTGATGATCCACCTACAAATGTGAACTGACGTTCAAAAATAAAACATTTGAAAACGGACCATTTTCCACATTTCTGAAGCATGACGTAATGGGGGGGTGTTATCTCTTTTGTCGAAAATCAGCCGTTTTTGCTCGAACATTAAATGCCTCCAAATGGTATTTAATTAACTTCCCGAGCCCCTGGAAGCATGAAAATCACTTTAAACATGCTAATTTTAGCTCTAACACTGATGATCCACCTACAAATGTGAACTGACGTTCAAAAATAAAACATTTGAAAACGGACCATTTTCCACATTTCTGAAGCATGACGTAATGGGGGGGTGTTATCTCTTTTGTCGAAAATCAGCCGTTTTTGCTCGAACATTAAATGCCTCCAAATGGTATTTAATTAACTTCCCGAGCCCCTGGAAGCATGAAAATCACTTTAAACATGCTAATTTTAGCTCTAACACTGATGATCCACCTACAAATGTGAACTGACGTTCAAAAATAAAACATTTGAAAACGGACCATTTTCCACATTTCTGAAGCATGACGTAATGGGGGGGTGTTATCTCTTTTGTCGAAAATCAGCCGTTTTTGCTCGAACATTAAATGCCTCCAAATGGTATTTAATTAACTTCCCGAGCCCCTGGAAGCATGAAAATCACTTTAAACATGCTAATTTTAGCTCTAACACTGATGATCCACCTACAAATGTGAACTGACGTTCAAAAATAAAACATTTGAAAACGGACCATTTTCCACATTTCTGAAGCATGACGTAATGGGGGGGTGTTATCTCTTTTGTCGAAAATCAGCCGTTTTTGCTCGGACATTAAATGCCTCCAAATGGTATTTAATTAACTTCCCGAGCCCCTGGAAGCATGAAAATCACTTTAAACATGCTAATTTTAGCTCTAACACTGATGATCCACCTACAAATGTGAACTGACGTTCAAAAATAAAACATTTGAAAACGGACCATTTTCCACATTTCTGAAGCATGACGTAATGGGGGGGTGTTATCTCTTTTGTCGAAAATCAGCCGTTTTTGCTCGAACATTAAATGCCTCCAAATGGTATTTAATTAACTTCCCGAGCCCCTGGAAGCATGAAAATCACTTTAAACATGCTAATTTTAGCTCTAACACTGATGATCCACCTACAAATGTGAACTGACGTTCAAAAATAAAACATTTGAAAACGGACCATTTTCCACATTTCTGAAGCATGACGTAATGGGGGGGTGTTATCTCTTTTGTCGAAAATCAGCCGTTTTTGCTCGAACATTAAATGCCTCCAAATGGTATTTAATTAACTTCCCGGGGTGAAGAAACCCTTTTTGAGAACTCAGAGTGAGTAAATTGGCCATTTTCATGCACTTTTAACCATTCCATAAATCTTGTGTTTTGGGCCCCTGGAAGCATGAAAATCACTTTAAACATGCTAATTTTAGCTCTAACACTGATGATCCACCTACAAATGTGAACTGACGTTCAAAAATAAAACATTTGAAAACGGACCATTTTCCACATTTCTGAAGCATGACGTAATGGGGGGGTGTTATTAGCCGTGGGCGGCCAGCTACGCTTCGTCTGCGGAGTGTGCGTAGTTCCGCCTACTCCGCATTTTGCGGAGCTGGCGGAGCCAGGCGGCACTACGCACGCTCCGCAGACGGAGCGTAGCTGGCCGCCACCCGCCTCCCTCCCGCCCTCCCTAAATACTTTACAATAAAAGAACGCAATAATTTTAAAAGCACTTACCTTGCAGCCGCTGGCCGCCGCATTCCCCAGGGCTCGTTCTCTTCCGCCTTCCGTATTTTGCAGTAATGCGCATGCGCGGCCGCCCGCGCATGCGCATTTTCACGAGAAAATGCGCATGCGCGGCCGCCCGCGCATGCGCATTACTGCAAAATACGGAAGACGGAAGAGAACGAGCCCCGGGGAACGCGGCGGCCAGCGGCGGCAAGGTAGGTGCTTTTAAAATTATTGCGTTCTTTTATTGTAAAGTATTTAGGGAGGGCGGGAGGGAGGCGGGTTGCGGGGCTGCCGGCCAGTGGTTTTGCGGAGTGGGGCTACGCGGAGTGCGGAGGTGGGCGTAGTTTCTCGCCCACTTCGCGTAGCTCCGCGAAGCCCCACTCCGCGAACTCCGCCCAGGCCTAGGTGTTATCTCTTTTGTCGAAAATCAGCCGTTTTTGCTCGAACATTAAATGCCTCCAAATGGTATTTAATTAACTTCCCGAGCCCCTAGAAGCATGAAAATCACTTTAAACATGCTAATTTTAGCTCTAACACTGATGATCCACCTACAAATGTGAACTGACGTTCAAAAATAAAACATTTGAAAACGGACCATTTTCCACATTTCTGAAGCATGACGTAATGGGGGGGTGTTATCTCTTTTGTCGAAAATCAGCCGTTTTTGCTCGAACATTAAATGCCTCCAAATGGTATTTAATTAACTTCCCGGGGTGAAGAAACCCTTTTTGAGAACTCAGAGTGAGTAAATTGGCCATTTTCATGCACTTTTAACCATTCCATAAATCTTGTGTTTTGGGCCCCTGGAAGCATGAAAATCACTTTAAACATGCTAATTTTAGCTCTAACACTGATGATCCACCTACAAATGTGAACTGACGTTCAAAAATAAAACATTTGAAAACGGACCATTTTCCACATTTCTGAAGCATGACGTAATGGGGGGGTGCTATCTCTTTTGTCGAAAATCAGCCGTTTTTGCTCGAACATTAAATGCCTCCAAATGGTATTTAATTAACTTCCCGGGGTGAAGAAACCCTTTTTGAGAACTCAGAGTGAGTAAATTGGCCATTTTCATGCACTTTTAACCATTCCATAAATCTCGTGTTTTGGGCCCCTGGAAGCATGAAAATCACTTTAAACATGCTAATTTTAGCTCTAACACTGATGATCCACCTACAAATGTGAACTGACGTTCAAAAATAAAACATTTGAAAACGGACCATTTTCCACATTTCTGAAGCATGACGTAATGGGGGGGTGTTATCTCTTTTGTCGAAAATCAGCCGTTTTTGCTCGAACATTAAATGCCTCCAAATGGTATTTAATTAACTTCCCGAGCCCCTGGAAGCATGAAAATCACTTTAAACATGCTAATTTTAGCTCTAACACTGATGATCCACCTACAAATGTGAACTGACGTTCAAAAATAAAACATTTGAAAACGGACCATTTTCCACATTTCTGAAGCATGACGTAATGGGGGGGTGTTATCTCTTTTGTCGAAAATCAGCCGTTTTTGCTCGAACATTAAATGCCTCCAAATGGTATTTAATTAACTTCCAGAGCCCCTGGAAGCATGAAAATCACTTTAAACATGCTAATTTTAGCTCTAACACTGATGATCCACCTACAAATGTGAACTGACGTTCAAAAATAAAACATTTGAAAACGGACCATTTTCCACATTTCTGAAGCATGACGTAATGGGGGGGTGTTATCTCTTTTGTCGAAAATCAGCCGTTTTTGCTCGAACATTAAATGCCTCCAAATGGTATTTAATTAACTTCCCGAGCCCCTGGAAGCATGAAAATCACTTTAAACATGCTAATTTTAGCTCTAACACTGATGATCCACCTACAAATGTGAACTGACGTTCAAAAATAAAACATTTGAAAACGGACCATTTTCCACATTTCTGAAGCATGACGTAATGGGGGGGTGTTATCTCTTTTGTCGAAAATCAGCCGTTTTTGCTCGAACATTAAATGCCTCCAAATGGTATTTAATTAACTTCCCGGGGTGAAGAAACCCTTTTTGAGAACTCAGAGTGAGTAAATTGGCCATTTTCATGCACTTTTAACCATTCCATAAATCTTGTGTTTTGGGCCCCTGGAAGCATGAAAATCACTTTAAACATGCTAATTTTAGCTCTAACACTGATGATCCACCTACAAATGTGAACTGACGTTCAAAAATAAAACATTTGAAAACGGACCATTTTCCACATTTCTGAAGCATGACGTAATGGGGGGGTGTTATCTCTTTTGTCGAAAATCAGCCGTTTTTGCTCGAACATTAAATGCCTCCAAATGGTATTTAATTAACTTCCCGAGCCCCTGGAAGCATGAAAATCACTTTAAACATGCTAATTTTAGCTCTAACACTGATGATCCACCTACAAATGTGAACTGACGTTCAAAAATAAAACATTTGAAAACGGACCATTTTCCACATTTCTGAAGCATGACGTAATGGGGGGGTGTTATCTCTTTTGTCGAAAATCAGCCGTTTTTGCTCGAACATTAAATGCCTCCAAATGGTATTTAATTAACTTCCCGAGCCCCTGGAAGCATGAAAATCACTTTAAACATGCTAATTTTAGCTCTAACACTGATGATCCACCTACAAATGTGAACTGACGTTCAAAAATAAAACATTTGAAAACGGACCATTTTCCACATTTCTGAAGCATGACGTAATGGGGGGGTGTTATCTCTTTTGTCGAAAATCAGCCGTTTTTGCTCGAACATTAAATGCCTCCAAATGGTATTTAATTAACTTCCCGAGCCCCTGGAAGCATGAAAATCACTTTAAACATGCTAATTTTAGCTCTAACACTGATGATCCACCTACAAATGTGAACTGACGTTCAAAAATAAAACATTTGAAAACGGACCATTTTCCACATTTCTGAAGCATGACGTAATGGGGGGGTGTTATCTCTTTTGTCGAAAATCAGCCGTTTTTGCTCGAACATTAAATGCCTCCAAATGGTATTTAATTAACTTCCCGGGGTGAAGAAACCCTTTTTGAGAACTCAGAGTGAGTAAATTGGCCATTTTCATGCACTTTTAACCATTCCATAAATCTTGTGTTTTGGGCCCCTGGAAGCATGAAAATCACTTTAAACATGCTAATTTTAGCTCTAACACTGATGATCCACCTACAAATGTGAACTGACGTTCAAAAATAAAACATTTGAAAACGGACCATTTTCCACATTTCTGAAGCATGACGTAATGGGGGGGTGTTATCTCTTTTGTCGAAAATCAGCCGTTTTTGCTCGAACATTAAATGCCTCCAAATGGTATTTAATTAACTTCCCGGGGTGAAGAAACCCTTTTTGAGAACTCAGAGTGAGTAAATTGGCCATTTTCATGCACTTTGAACCATTCCATAAATCTTGTGTTTTGGGCCCCTGGAAGCATGAAAATCACTTTAAACATGCTAATTTTAGCTCTAACACTGATGATCCACCTACAAATGTGAACTGACGTTCAAAAATAAAACATTTGAAAACGGACCATTTTCCACATTTCTGAAGCATGACGTAATGGGGGGTGTTATCTCTTTTGTCGAAAATCAGCCGTTTTTGCTCGAACATTAAATGCCTCCAAATGGTATTTAATTAACTTCCCGAGCCCCTGGAAGCATGAAAATCACTTTAAACATGCTAATTTTAGCTCTAACACTGATGATCCACCTACAAATGTGAACTGACGTTCAAAAATAAAACATTTGAAAACGGACCATTTTCCACATTTCTGAAGCATGACGTAATTTGGGGGTGTTATCTCTTTTGTCGAAAATCAGCCGTTTTTGCTCGAACATTAAATGCCTCCAAATGGTATTTAATTAACTTCCCGGGGTGAAGAAACCCTTTTTGAGAACTCAGAGTGAGTAAATTGGCCATTTTCATGCACTTTTAACCATTCCATAAATCTTGTGTTTTGGGCCCCTGGAAGCATGAAAATCACTTTAAACATGCTAATTTTAGCTCTAACACTGATGATCCACCTACAAATGTGAACTGACGTTCAAAAATAAAACATTTGAAAACGGACCATTTTCCACATTTCTGAAGCATGACGTAATGGGGGGGGTGTTATCTCTTTTGTCGAAAATCAGCCGTTTTTGCTCGAACATTAAATGCCTCCAAATGGTATTTAATTAACTTCCCGGGGTGAAGAAACCCTTTTTGAGAACTCAGAGTGAGTAAATTGGCCATTTTCATGCACTTTTAACCATTCCATAAATCTTGTGTTTTGGGCCCCTGGAAGCATGAAAATCACTTTAAACATGCTAATTTTAGCTCTAACACTGATGATCCACCTACAAATGTGAACTGACGTTCAAAAATAAAACATTTGAAAACGGACCATTTTCCACATTTCTGAAGCATGACGTAATGGGGGGGTGTTATCTCTTTTGTCGAAAATCAGCCGTTTTTGCTCGAACATTAAATGCCTCCAAATGGTATTTAATTAACTTCCCGAGCCCCTGGAAGCATGAAAATCACTTTAAACATGCTAATTTTAGCTCTAACACTGATGATCCACCTACAAATGTGAACTGACGTTCAAAAATAAAACATTTGAAAACGGACCATTTTCCACATTTCTGAAGCATGACGTAATGGGGGGGTGTTATCTCTTTTGTCGAAAATCAGCCGTTTTTGCTCGAACATTAAATGCCTCCAAATGGTATTTAATTAACTTCCCGAGCCCCTGGAAGCATGAAAATCACTTTAAACATGCTAATTTTAGCTCTAACACTGATGATCCACCTACAAATGTGAACTGACGTTCAAAAATAAAACATTTGAAAACGGACCATTTTCCACATTTCTGAAGCATGACGTAATGGGGGGGTGTTATCTCTTTTGTCGAAAATCAGCCGTTTTTGCTCGAACATTAAATGCCTCCAAATGGTATTTAATTAACTTCCCGGGGTGAAGAAACCCTTTTTGAGAACTCAGAGTGAGTAAATTGGCCATTTTCATGCACTTTTAACCATTCCATAAATCTTGTGTTTTGGGCCCCTGGAAGCATGAAAATCACTTTAAACATGCTAATTTTAGCTCTAACACTGATGATCCACCTACAAATGTGAACTGACGTTCAAAAATAAAACATTTGAAAACGGACCATTTTCCACATTTCTGAAGCATGACGTAATGGGGGGTGTTATCTCTTTTGTCGAAAATCAGCCGTTTTTGCTCAACATTAAATGCCTCCAAATGGTATTTAATTAACTTCCCGAGCCCCTGGAAGCATGAAAATCACTTTAAACATGCTAATTTTAGCTCTAACACTGATGATCCACCTACAAATGTGAACTGACGTTCAAACATAAAACATTTGAAAACGGACCATTTTCCACATTTCTGAAGCATGACGTAATGGGGGGGTGTTATCTCTTTTGTCGAAAATCAGCTGTTTTTGCTCGAACATTAAATGCCTCCAAATGATATTTAATTAACTTCCCGAGCCCCTGGAAGCATGAAAATCACTTTAAACATGCTAATTTTAGCTCTAACACTGATGATCCACCTACAAATGTGAACTGACGTTCAAAAATAAAACATTTGAAAACGGACCATTTTCCACATTTCTGAAGCATGACGTAATGGGGGGGTGTTATCTCTTTTGTCGAAAATCAGCCGTTTTTGCTCGAACATTAAATGCCTCCAAATGGTATTTAATTAACTTCCCGGGGTGAAGAAACCCTTTTTGAGAACTCAGAGTGAGTAAATTGGCCATTTTCATGCACTTTTAACCATTCCATAAATCTTGTGTTTTGGGCCCCTGGAAGCATGAAAATCACTTTAAACATGCTAATTTTAGCTCTAACACTGATGATCCACCTACAAATGTGAACTGACGTTCAAAAATAAAACATTTGAAAACGGACCATTTTCCACATTTCTGAAGCATGACGTAATGGGGGGGTGTTATCTCTTTTGTCGAAAATCAGCCGTTTTTGCTCGAACATTAAATGCCTCCAAATGGTATTTAATTAACTTCCCGAGCCCCTGGAAGCATGAAAATCACTTTAAACATGCTAATTTTAGCTCTAACACTGATGATCCACCTACAAATGTGAACTGACGTTCAAAAATAAAACATTTGAAAACGGACCATTTTCCACATTTCTGAAGCATGACGTAATGGGGGGGGTGTTATCTCTTTTGTCGAAAATCAGCCGTTTTTGCTCAAACATTAAATGCCTCCAAATGGTATTTAATTAACTTCCCGAGCCCCTGGAAGCATGAAAATCACTTTAAACATGCTAATTTTAGCTCTAACACTGATGATCCACCTACAAATGTGAACTGACGTTCAAAAATAAAACATTTGAAAACGGACCATTTTCCACATTTCTGAAGCATGACGTAATGGGGGGGTGTTATCTCTTTTGTCGAAAATCAGCCGTTTTTGCTCGAACATTAAATGCCTCCAAATGGTATTTAATTAACTTCCCGAGCCCCTGGAAGCATGAAAATCACTTTAAACATGCTAATTTTAGCTCTAACACTGATGATCCACCTACAAATGTGAACTGACGTTCAAAAATAAAACATTTGAAAACGGACCATTTTCCACATTTCTGAAGCATGACGTAATGGGGGGGTGTTATCTCTTTTGTCGAAAATCAACCGTTTTTGCTCGAACATTAAATGCCTCCAAATGGTATTTAATTAACTTCCCGGGGTGAAGAAACCCTTTTTGAGAACTCAGAGTGAGTAAATTGGCCATTTTCATGCACTTTTAACCATTCCATAAATCTTGTGTTTTGGGCCCCTGGAAGCATGAAAATCACTTTAAACATGCTAATTTTAGCTCTAACACTGATGATCCACCTACAAATGTGAACTGACGTTCAAAAATAAAACATTTGAAAACGGACCATTTTCCACATTTCTGAAGCATGACGTAATGGGGGGGTGTTATCTCTTTTGTCGAAAATCAGCCGTTTTTGCTCGAACATTAAATGCTTACAAATGGTATTTAATTAACTTCCCGAGCCCCTGGAAGCATGAAAATCACTTTAAACATGCTAATTTTAGCTCTAACACTGATGATCCACCTACAAATGTGAACTGACGTTCAAAAATAAAACATTTGAAAACGGACCATTTTCCACATTTCTGAAGCATGACGTAATGGGGGGGTGTTATCTCTTTTGTCGAAAATCAGCCGTTTTTGCTCGAACATTAAATGCCTCCAAATGGTATTTAATTAACTTCCCGGGGTGAAGAAACCCTTTTTGAGAACTCAGAGTGAGTAAATTGGCCATTTTCATGCACTTTTAACCATTCCATAAATCTTGTGTTTTGGGCCCCTGGAAGCATGAAAATCACTTTAAACATGCTAATTTTAGCTCTAACACTGATGATCCACCTACAAATGTGAACTGACGTTCAAAAATAAAACATTTGAAAACGGACCATTTTCCACATTTCTGAAGCATGACGTAATGGGGGGGTGTTATCTCTTTTGTCGAAAATCAGCCGTTTTTGCTCGAACATTAAATGCCTCCAAATGGTATTTAATTAACTTCCCGAGCCCCTGGAAGCATGAAAATCACTTTAAACATGCTAATTTTAGCTCTAACACTGATGATCCACCTACAAATGTGAACTGACGTTCAAAAATAAAACATTTGAAAACGGACCATTTTCCACATTTCTGAAGCATGACGTAATGGGGGGGTGTTATCTCTTTTGTCGAAAATCAGCCGTTTTTGCTCGAACATTAAATGCCTCCAAATGGTATTTAATTAACTTCCGAGCCCCTGGAAGCATGAAAATCACTTTAAACATGCTAATTTTAGCTCTAACACTGATGATCCACCTACAAATGTGAACTGACGTTCAAAAATAAAACATTTGAAAACGGACCATTTTCCACATTTCTGAAGCATGACGTAATGGGGGGGTGTTATCTCTTTTGTCGAAAATCAGCCGTTTTTGCTCGAACATTAAATGCCTCCAAATGGTATTTAATTAACTTCCCGGGGTGAAGAAACCCTTTTTGAGAACTCAGAGTGAGTAAATTGGCCATTTTCATGCACTTTTAACCATTCCATAAATCTTGTGTTTTGGGCCCCTGGAAGCATGAAAATCACTTTAAACATGCTAATTTTAGCTCTAACACTGATGATCCACCTGCAAATGTGAACTGACGTTCAAAAATAAAACATTTGAAAACGGACCATTTTCCACATTTCTGAAGCATGACGTATTGGGGGGGTGTTATCTCTTTTGTCGAAAATCAGCCGTTTTTGCTCGAACATTAAATGCCTCCAAATGGTATTTAATTAACTTCCCGAGCCCCTGGAAGCATGAAAATCACTTTAAACATGCAAATTTTAGCTCTAACACTGATGATCCACCTACAAATGTGAACTGACGTTCAAAAATAAAACATTTGAAAACGGACCATTTTCCACATTTCTGAAGCATGACGTAATGGGGGGGTGTTATCTCTTTTGTCGAAAATCAGCCGTTTTTGCTCGAACATTAAATGCCTCCAAATGGTATTTAATTAACTTCCCCAGCCCCTGGAAGCATGAAAATCACTTTAAACATGCTAATTTTAGCTCTAACACTGATGATCCACCTACAAATGTGAACTGACGTTCAAAAATAAAACATTTGAAAACGGACCATTTTCCACATTTCTGAAGAATGACGTAATGGGGGGTGTTATCTCTTTTGTCGAAAATCAGCCGTTTTTGCTCGAACATTAAATGCCTCCAAATGGTATTTAATTAACTTCCCGGGGTGAAGAAACCCTTTTTGAGAACTCAGAGTGAGTAAATTGGCCATTTTCATGCACTTTTAACCATTCCATAAATCTTGTGTTTTGGGCCCCTGGAAGCATGAAAATCACTTTAAACATGCTAATTTTAGCTCTAACACTGATGATCCACCTACAAATGTGAACTGACGTTCAAAAATAAAACATTTGAAAACGGACCATTTTCCACATTTCTGAAGCATGACGTAATGGGGGGGTGTTATCTCTTTTGTCGAAAATCAGCCGTTTTTGCTCGAACATTAAATGCCTCCAAATGGTATTTAATTAACTTCCCGAGCCCCTGGAAGCATGAAAATCACTTTAAACATGCTAATTTTAGCTCTAACACTGATGATCCACCTACAAATGTGAACTGACGTTCAAAAATAAAACATTTGAAAACGGACCATTTTCCACATTTCTGAAGCATGACGTAATGGGGGGGTGTTATCTCTTTTGTCGAAAATCAGCCGTTTTTGCTCGAACATTAAATGCCTCCAAATGGTATTTAATTAACTTCCCGAGCCCCTGGAAGCATGAAAATCACTTTAAACATGCTAATTTTAGCTCTAACACTGATGATCCACCTACAAATGTGAACTGACGTTCAAAAATAAAACATTTGAAAACGGACCATTTTCCACATTTCTGAAGCATGACGTAATGGGGGGGTGTTATCTCTTTTGTCGAAAATCAGCCGTTTTTGCTCGAACATTAAATGCCTCCAAATGGTATTTAATTAACTTCCCGATCCCCTGGAAGCATGAAAATCACTTTAAACATGCTAATTTTAGCTCTAACACTGATGATCCACCTACAAATGTGAACTGACGTTCAAAAATAAAACATTTGAAAACGGACCATTTTCCACATTTCTGAAGCATGACGTAATGGGGGGGTGTTATCTCTTTTGTCGAAAATCAGCCGTTTTTGCTCGAACATTAAATGCCTCCAAATGGTATTTAATTAACTTCCCGGGGTGAAGAAACCCTTTTTGAGAACTCAGAGTGAGTAAATTGGCCATTTTCATGCACTTTTAACCATTCCATAAATCTTGTGTTTTGGGCCCCTGGAAGCATGAAAATCACTTTAAACATGCTAATTTTAGCTCTAACACTGATGATCCACCTACAAATGTGAACTGACGTTCAAAAATAAAACATTTGAAAACGGACCATTTTCCACATTTCAGAAGCATGACGTAATGGGGGGGTGTTATCTCTTTTGTCGAAAATCAGCCGTTTTTGCTCGAACATTAAATGCCTCCAAATGGTATTTAATTAACTTCCCGAGCCACTGGAAGCATGAAAATCACTTTAAACATGCTAATTTTAGCTCTAACACTGATGATCCACCTACAAATGTGAACTGACGTTCAAAAATAAAACATTTGAAAACGGACCATTTTCCACATTTCTGAAGCATGACGTAATGGGGGGGTGTTATCTCTTTTGTCGAAAATCAGCCGTTTTTGCTCGAACATTAAATGCCTCCAAATGGTATTTAATTAACTTCCCGGGGTGAAGAAACCCTTTTTGAGAACTCAGAGTGAGTAAATTGGCCATTTTCATGCACTTTTAACCATTCCATAAATCTTGTGTTTTGGGCCCCTGGAAGCATGAAAATCACTTTAAACATGCTAATTTTAGCTCTAACACTGATGATCCACCTACAAATGTGAACTGACGTTCAAAAATAAAACATTTGAAAACGGACCATTTTCCACATTTCTGAAGCATGACGTAATGGGGGGGTGTTATCTCTTTTGTCGAAAATCAGCCGTTTTTGCTCGAACAATAAATGCCCCCAAATGGTATTTAATTAACTTCCCGGGGTGAAGAAACCCTTTTTGAGAACTCAGAGTGAGTAAATTGGCCATTTTCATGCACTTTTAACCATTCCATAAATCTTGTGTTTTGGGCCCCTGGAAGCATGAAAATCACTTTAAACATGCTAATTTTAGCTCTAACACTGATGATCCACCTACAAATGTGAACTGACGTTCAAAAATAAAACATTTGAAAACGGACCATTTTCCACATTTCTGAAGCATGACGTAATGGGGGGGTGTTATCTCTTTTGTCGAAAATCAGCCGTTTTTGCTCGAACATTAAATGCCTCCAAATGGTATTTAATTAACTTCCCGGGGTGAAGAAACCCTTTTTGAGAACTCAGAGTGAGTAAATTGGCCATTTTCATGCACTTTTAACCATTCCATAAATCTTGTGTTTTGGGCCCCTGGAAGCATGAAAATCACTTTAAACATGCTAATTTTAGCTCTAACACTGATGATCCACCTACAAATGTGAACTGACGTTCAAAAATAAAACATTTGAAAACGGACCATTTTCCACATTTCTGAAGCATGACGTAATGGGGGGGTGTTATCTCTTTTGTCGAAAATCAGCCGTTTTTGCTCGAACATTAAATGCCTCCAAATGGTATTTAATTAACTTCCCGAGCCCCTGGAAGCATGAAAATCACTTTAAACATGCTAATTTTAGCTCTAACACTGATGATCCACTACAAATGTGAACTGACGTTCAAAAATAAAACATTTGAAAACGGACCATTTTCCACATTTCTGAAGCATGACGTAATGGGGGGGTGTTATCTCTTTGGTCGAAAATCAGCCGTTTTTGCTCGAACATTAAATGCCTCCAAATGGTATTTAATTAACTTCCCGAGCCCCTGGAAGCATGAAAATCACTTTAAACATGCTAATTTTAGCTCTAACACTGATGATCCACCTACAAATGTGAACTGACGTTCAAAAATAAAACATTTGAAAACGGACCATTTTCCACATTTCTGAAGCATGACGTAATGGGGGGGTGTTATCTCTTTTGTCGAAAATCAGCCATTTTTGCTCGAACATTAAATGCCTCCAAATGGTATTTAATTAACTTCCCGAGCCCCTGGAAGCATGAAAATCACTTTAAACATGCTAATTTTAGCTCTAACACTGATGATCCACCTACAAATGTGAACTGACGTTCAAAAATAAAACATTTGAAAACGGACCATTTTCCACATTTCTGAAGCATGACGTAATGGGGGGGTGTTATCTCTTTTGTCGAAAATCAGCCGTTTTTGCTCGAACATTAAATGCCTCCAAATGGTATTTAATTAACTTCCCGGGGTGAAGAAACCCTTTTTGAGAACTCAGAGTGAGTAAATTGGCCATTTTCATGCACTTTTAACCATTCCATAAATCTTGTGTTTTGGGCCCCTGGAAGCATGAAAATCACTTTAAACATGCTAATTTTAGCTCTAACACTGATGATCCACCTACAAATGTGAACTGACGTTCAAAAATAAAACATTTGAAAACGGACCATTTTCCACATTTCTGAAGCATGACGTAATGGGGGGGTGTTATCTCTTTTGTCGAAAATCAGCCGTTTTTGCTCGAACATTAAATGCCTCCAAATGGTATTTAATTAACTTCCCGAGCCCCTGGAAGCATGAAAATCACTTTAAACATGCTAATTTTAGCTCTAACACTGATGATCCACCTACAAATGTGAACTGACGTTCAAAAATAAAACATTTGAAAACGGACCATTTTCCACATTTCTGAAGCATGACGTAATGGGGGGGTGTTATCTCTTTTGTCGAAAATCAGCCGTTTTTGCTCGAACATTAAATGCCTCCAAATGGTATTTAATTAACTTCCCGAGCCCCTGGAAGCATGAAAATCACTTTAAACATGCTAATTTTAGCTCTAACACTGATGATCCACCTACAAATGTGAACTGACGTTCAAAATAAAACATTTGAAAACAGACCATTTTCCACATTTCTGAAGCATGACGTAATGGGGGGTGTTATCTCTTTTGTCGAAAATCAGCCGTTTTTGCTCGAACATTAAATGCCTCCAAATGGTATTTAATTAACTTCCCGAGCCCCTGGAAGCATGAAAATCACTTTAAACATGCTAATTTTAGCTCTAACACTGATGATCCACCTACAAATGTGAACTGACGTTCAAAAATAAAACATTTGAAAACGGACCATTTTCCACATTTCTGAAGCATGACGTAATGGGGGGTGTTATCTCTTTGTCGAAATCAGCCGTTTTTGCTCGAACATTAAATGCCTCCAAATGGTATTTAATTAACTTCCCGGGGTGAAGAAACCCTTTTTGAGAACTCAGAGTGAGTAAATTGGCCATTTTCATGCACTTTTAACCATTCCATAAATCTTGTGTTTTGGGCCCCTGAAGCATGAAAATCACTTTAAACATGCTAATTTTAGCTCTAACACTGATGATCCACCTACAAATGTGAACTGACGTTCAAAAATAAAACATTTGAAAACGGACCATTTTCCACATTTCTGAAGCATGACGTAATGGGGGGGGTGTTATCTCTTTTGTCGAAAATCAGCCGTTTTTGCTCGAACATTAAATGCCTCCAAATGGTATTTAATTAACTTCCCGGGGTGAAGAAACCCTTTTTGAGAACTCAGAGTGAGTAAATTGGCCATTTTCATGCACTTTTAACCATTCCATAAATCTTGTGTTTTGGGCCCCTGGAAGCATGAAAATCACTTTAAACATGCTAATTTTAGCTCTAACACTGATGATCCACCTACAAATGTGAACTGACGTTCAAAAATAAAACATTTGAAAACGGACCATTTTCGACATTTCTGAAGCATGACGTAATGGGGGGGTGTTATCTCTTTTGTCGAAAATCAGCCGTTTTTGCTCGAACATTAAATGCCTCCAAATGGTATTTAATTAACTTCCCGAGCCCCTGGAAGCATGAAAATCACTTTAAACATGCTAATTTTAGCTCTAACACTGATGATCCACCTACAAATGTGAACTGACGTTCAAAAATAAAACATTTGAAAACGGACCATTTTCCACATTTCTGAAGCATGACGTAATGGGGGGGTGTTATCTCTTTTGTCGAAAATCAGCCGTTTTTGCTCGAACATTAAATGCCTCCAAATGGTATTTAATTAACTTCCCGAGCCCCTGGAAGCATGAAAATCACTTTAAACATGCTAATTTTAGCTCTAACACTGATGATCCACCTACAAATGTGAACTGACGTTCAAAAATAAAACATTTGAAAACGGACCATTTTCCACATTTCTGAAGCATGACGTAATGGGGGGGTGTTATCTCTTTTGTCGAAAATCAGCCGTTTTTGCTCGAACATTAAATGCCTCCAAATGGTATTTAATTAACTTCCCGATCCCCTGGAAGCATGAAAATCACTTTAAACATGCTAATTTTAGCTCTAACACTGATGATCCACCTACAAATGTGAACTGACGTTCAAAAATAAAACATTTGAAAACGGACCATTTTCCACATTTCAGAAGCATGACGTAATGGGGGGTGTTATCTCTTTTGTCGAAAATCAGCCGTTTTTGCTCGAACATTAAATGCCTCCAAATGGTATTTAATTAACTTCCCGAGCCCCTGGAAGCATGAAAATCACTTTAAACATGCTAATTTTAGCTCTAACACTGATGATCCACCTACAAATGTGAACTGACGTTCAAAAATAAAACATTTGAAAACGGACCATTTTCCACATTTCTGAAGCATGACGTAATGGGGGGGTGTTATCTCTTTTGTCGAAAATCAGCCGTTTTTGCTCGAACATTAAATGCCTCCAAATGGTATTTAATTAACTTCCCGGGGTGAAGAAACCCTTTTTGAGAACTCAGAGTGAGTAAATTGGCCATTTTCATGCACTTTTAACCATTCCATAAATCTTGTGTTTTGGGCCCCTGGAAGCATGAAAATCACTTTAAACATGCTAATTTTAGCTCTAACACTGATGATCCACCTACAAATGTGAACTGACGTTCAAAAATAAAACATTTGAAAACGGACCATTTTCCACATTTCTGAAGCATGACGTAATGGGGGGGTGTTATCTCTTTTGTCGAAAATCAGCCGTTTTTGCTCGAACAATAAATGCCCCCAAATGGTATTTAATTAACTTCCCGGGGTGAAGAAACCCTTTTTGAGAACTCAGAGTGAGTAAATTGGCCATTTTCATGCACTTTTAACCATTCCATAAATCTTGTGTTTTGGGCCCCTGGAAGCATGAAAATCACTTTAAACATGCTAATTTTAGCTCTAACACTGATGATCCACCTACAAATGTGAACTGACGTTCAAAAATAAAACATTTGAAAACGGACCATTTTCCACATTTCTGAAGCATGACGTAATGGGGGGGTGTTATCTCTTTTGTCGAAAATCAGCCGTTTTTGCTCGAACATTAAATGCCTCCAAATGGTATTTAATTAACTTCCCGGGGTGAAGAAACCCTTTTTGAGAACTCAGAGTGAGTAAATTGGCCATTTTCATGCACTTTTAACCATTCCATAAATCTTGTGTTTTGGGCCCCTGGAAGCATGAAAATCACTTTAAACATGCTAATTTTAGCTCTAACACTGATGATCCACCTACAAATGTGAACTGACGTTCAAAAATAAAACATTTGAAAACGGACCATTTTCCACATTTCTGAAGCATGACGTAATGGGGGGGTGTTATCTCTTTTGTCGAAAATCAGCCGTTTTTGCTCGAACATTAAATGCCTCCAAATGGTATTTAATTAACTTCCCGAGCCCCTGGAAGCATGAAAATCACTTTAAACATGCTAATTTTAGCTCTAACACTGATGATCCACCTACAAATGTGAACTGACGTTCAAAAAATAAAACATTTGAAAACGGACCATTTTCCACATTTCTGAAGCATGACGTAATGGGGGGGTGTTATCTCTTTTGTCGAAAATCAGCCGTTTTTGCTCGAACATTAAATGCCTCCAAATGGTATTTAATTAACTTCCCGAGCCCCTGGAAGCATGAAAATCACTTTAAACATGCTAATTTTAGCTCTAACACTGATGATCCACCTACAAATGTGAACTGACGTTCAAAAATAAAACATTTGAAAACGGACCATTTTCCACATTTCTGAAGCATGACGTAATGGGGGGGTGTTATCTCTTTTGTCGAAAATCAGCCATTTTTGCTCGAACATTAAATGCCTCCAAATGGTATTTAATTAACTTCCCGAGCCCCTGGAAGCATGAAAATCACTTTAAACATGCTAATTTTAGCTCTAACACTGATGATCCACCTACAAATGTGAACTGACGTTCAAAAATAAAACATTTGAAAACGGACCATTTTCCACATTTCTGAAGCATGACGTAATGGGGGGGTGTTATCTCTTTTGTCGAAAATCAGCCGTTTTTGCTCGAACATTAAATGCCTCCAAATGGTATTTAATTAACTTCCCGGGGTGAAGAAACCCTTTTGAGAACTCAGAGTGAGTAAATTGGCCATTTTCATGCACTTTTAACCATTCCATAAATCTTGTGTTTTGGGCCCCTGGAAGCATGAAAATCACTTTAAACATGCTAATTTTAGCTCTAACACTGATGATCCACCTACAAATGTGAACTGACGTTCAAAAATAAAACATTTGAAAACGGACCATTTTCCACATTTCTGAAGCATGACGTAATGGGGGGGTGTTATCTCTTTTGTCGAAAATCAGCCGTTTTTGCTCGAACATTAAATGCCTCCAAATGGTATTTAATTAACTTCCCGAGCCCCTGGAAGCATGAAAATCACTTTAAACATGCTAATTTTAGCTCTAACACTGATGATCCACCTACAAATGTGAACTGACGTTCAAAAATAAAACATTTGAAAACGGACCATTTTCCACATTTCTGAAGCATGACGTAATGGGGGGGTGTTATCTCTTTTGTCGAAAATCAGCCGTTTTTGCTCGAACATTAAATGCCTCCAAATGGTATTTAATTAACTTCCCGAGCCCCTGGAAGCATGAAAATCACTTTAAACATGCTAATTTTAGCTCTAACACTGATGATCCACCTACAAATGTGAACTGACGTTCAAAATAAAACATTTGAAAACGGACCATTTTCCACATTTCTGAAGCATGACGTAATGGGGGGGTGTTATCTCTTTTGTCGAAAATCAGCCGTTTTTGCTCGAACATTAAATGCCTCCAAATGGTATTTAATTAACTTCCCGAGCCCCTGGAAGCATGAAAATCACTTTAAACATGCTAATTTTAGCTCTAACACTGATGATCCACCTACAAATGTGAACTGACGTTCAAAAATAAAACATTTGAAAACGGACCATTTTCCACATTTCTGAAGCATGACGTAATGGGGGGGTGTTATCTCTTTTGTCGAAAATCAGCCGTTTTTGCTCGAACATTAAATGCCTCCAAATGGTATTTAATTAACTTCCCGGGGTGAAGAAACCCTTTTTGAGAACTCAGAGTGAGTAAATTGGCCATTTTCATGCACTTTTAACCATTCCATAAATCTTGTGTTTTGGGCCCCTGGAAGCATGAAAATCACTTTAAACATGCTAATTTTAGCTCTAACACTGATGATCCACCTACAAATGTGAACTGACGTTCAAAATAAAACATTTGAAAACGGACCATTTTCCACATTTCTGAAGCATGACGTAATGGGGGGGGTGTTATCTCTTTTGTCGAAAATCAGCCGTTTTTGCTCGAACATTAAATGCCTCCAAATGGTATTTAATTAACTTCCCGGGGTGAAGAAACCCTTTTTGAGAACTCAGAGTGAGTAAATTGGCCATTTTCATGCACTTTTAACCATTCCATAAATCTTGTGTTTTGGGCCCCTGGAAGCATGAAAATCACTTTAAACATGCTAATTTTAGCTCTAACACTGATGATCCACCTACAAATGTGAACTGACGTTCAAAAATAAAACATTTGAAAACGGACCATTTTCCACATTTCTGAAGCATGACGTAATGGGGGGGTGTTATCTCTTTTGTCGAAAATCAGCCGTTTTGCTCGAACATTAAATGCCTCCAAATGGTATTTAATTAACTTCCCGAGCCCCTGGAAGCATGAAAATCACTTTAAACATGCTAATTTTAGCTCTAACACTGATGATCCACCTACAAATGTGAACTGACGTTCAAAAATAAAACATTTGAAAACGGACCATTTTCCACATTTCTGAAGCATGACGTAATGGGGGGGTGTTATCTCTTTTGTCGAAAATCAGCCGTTTTTGCTCGAACATTAAATGCCTCCAAATGGTATTTAATTAACTTCCCGGGGTGAAGAAACCCTTTTTGAGAACTCAGAGTGAGTAAATTGGCCATTTTCATGCACTTTTAACCATTCCATAAATCTTGTGTTTTGGGCCCCTGGAAGCATGAAAATCACTTTAAACATGCTAATTTTAGCTCTAACACTGATGATCCACCTACAAATGTGAACTGACGTTCAAAAATAAAACATTTGAAAACGGACCATTTTCCACATTTCTGAAGCATGACGTAATGGGGGGGGTGTTATCTCTTTTGTCGAAAATCAGCCGTTTTTGCTCGAACATTAAATGCCTCCAAATGGTATTTAATTAACTTCCCGGGGTGAAGAAACCCTTTTTGAGAACTCAGAGTGAGTAAATTGGCCATTTTCATGCACTTTTAACCATTCCATAAATCTTGTGTTTTGGGCCCCTGGAAGCATGAAAATCACTTTAAACATGCTAATTTTAGCTCTAACACTGATGATCCACCTACAAATGTGAACTGACGTTCAAAAATAAAACATTTGAAAACGGACCATTTTCCACATTTCTGAAGCATGACGTAATGGGGGGGTGTTATCTCTTTTGTCGAAAATCAGCCGTTTTTGCTCGAACATTAAATGCCTCCAAATGGTATTTAATTAACTTCCCGAGCCCCTGGAAGCATGAAAATCACTTTAAACATGCTAATTTTAGCTCTAACACTGATGATCCACCTACAAATGTGAACTGACGTTCAAAAATAAAACATTTGAAAACGGACCATTTTCCACATTTCTGAAGCATGACGTAATGGGGGGGTGTTATCTCTTTTGTCGAAAATCAGCCGTTTTTGCTCGAACATTAAATGCCTCCAAATGGTATTTAATTAACTTCCCGAGCCCCTGGAAGCATGAAAATCACTTTAAACATGCTAATTTTAGCTCTAACACTGATGATCCACCTACAAATGTGAACTGACGTTCAAAAATAAAACATTTGAAAACGGACCATTTTCCACATTTCTGAAGCATGACGTAATGGGGGGGTGTTATCTCTTTTGTCGAAAATCAGCCGTTTTTGCTCGAACATTAAATGCCTCCAAATGGTATTTAATTAACTTCCCGATCCCCTGGAAGCATGAAAATCACTTTAAACATGCTAATTTTAGCTCTAACACTGATGATCCACCTACAAATGTGAACTGACGTTCAAAAATAAAACATTTGAAAACGGACCATTTTCCACATTTCTGAAGCATGACGTAATGGGGGGGTGTTATCTCTTTTGTCGAAAATCAGCCGTTTTTGCTCGAACATTAAATGCCTCCAAATGGTATTTAATTAACTTCCCGGGGTGAAGAAACCCTTTTTGAGAACTCAGAGTGAGTAAATTGGCCATTTTCATGCACTTTTAACCATTCCATAAATCTTGTGTTTTGGGCCCCTGGAAGCATGAAAATCACTTTAAACATGCTAATTTTAGCTCTAACACTGATGATCCACCTACAAATGTGAACTGACGTTCAAAAATAAAACATTTGAAAACGGACCATTTTCCACATTTCAGAAGCATGACGTAATGGGGGGGGTGTTATCTCTTTTGTCGAAAATCAGCCGTTTTTGCTCGAACATTAAATGCCTCCAAATGGTATTTAATTAACTTCCCGAGCCCCTGGAAGCATGAAAATCACTTTAAACATGCTAATTTTAGCTCTAACACTGATGATCCACCTACAAATGTGAACTGACGTTCAAAAATAAAACATTTGAAAACGGACCATTTTCCACATTTCTGAAGCATGACGTAATGGGGGGGTGTTATCTCTTTTGTCGAAAATCAGCCGTTTTTGCTCGACATTAAATGCCTCCAAATGGTATTTAATTAACTTCCCGGGGTGAAGAAACCCTTTTTGAGAACTCAGAGTGAGTAAATTGGCCATTTTCATGCACTTTTAACCATTCCATAAATCTTGTGTTTTGGGCCCCTGGAAGCATGAAAATCACTTTAAACATGCTAATTTTAGCTCTAACACTGATGATCCACCTACAAATGTGAACTGACGTTCAAAAATAAAACATTTGAAAACGGACCATTTTCCACATTTCTGAAGCATGACGTAATGGGGGGGTGTTATCTCTTTTGTCGAAAATCAGCCGTTTTTGCTCGAACAATAAATGCCTCCAAATGGTATTTAATTAACTTCCCGGGGTGAAGAAACCCTTTTTGAGAACTCAGAGTGAGTAAATTGGCCATTTTCATGCACTTTTAACCATTCCATAAATCTTGTGTTTTGGGCCCCTGAAGCATGAAAATCACTTTAAACATGCTAATTTTAGCTCTAACACTGATGATCCACCTACAAATGTGAACTGACGTTCAAAAATAAAACATTTGAAAACGGACCATTTTCACATTTCTGAAGCATGACGTAATGGGGGGGTGTTATCTCTTTTGTCGAAAATCAGCCGTTTTTGCTCGAACATTAAATGCCTCCAAATGGTATTTAATTAACTTCCCGGGTGAAGAAACCCTTTTTGAGAACTCAGAGTGAGTAAATTGGCCATTTTCATGCACTTTTAACCATTCCCATAAATCTTGTGTTTTGGGCCCCTGGAAGCATGAAAATCACTTTAAACATGCTAATTTTAGCTCTAACACTGATGATCCACCTACAAATGTGAACTGACGTTCAAAAATAAAACATTTGAAAACGGACCATTTTCCACATTTCTGAAGCATGACGTAATGGGGGGGTGTTATCTCTTTTGTCGAAAATCAGCCGTTTTTGCTCGAACATTAAATGCCTCCAAATGGTATTTAATTAACTTCCCGAGCCCCTGGAAGCATGAAAATCACTTTAAACATGCTAATTTTAGCTCTAACACTGATGATCCACCTACAAATGTGAACTGACGTTCAAAAATAAAACATTTGAAAACGGACCATTTTCCACATTTCTGAATACTCGGCATGACGTAATGGGGGGGTGTTATCTCTTTTGTCGAAAATCAGCCGTTTTTGCTCGAACATTAAATGCCTCCAAATGGTATTTAATTAACTTCCCGAGCCCCTGGAAGCATGAAAATCACTTTAAACATGCTAATTTTAGCTCTAACACTGATGATCCACCTACAAATGTGAACTGACGTTCAAAAATAAAACATTTGAAAACGGACCATTTTCCACATTTCTGAA